>NW_024362495.1:0-6458 GCF_014805655.1 Passer montanus
CCAAATTTTCCCAAATTTCTCACAACTTTTTCCCAATTCCCCCCAATTTACCCCAAATTTGCCCCAATTTTTCCGTATTTTATCCCAATTTTTCCCCAAATTGCCCCAAATTTTCCCCAAATTTTCATCAAAATTACCATTTTCCCCCAATTTTCCCCAAATTTCCCCCGAAAATTCCCAAACTTTCCCAAATTTCTCCCAATTTCCCCCCAAAATTCCCAATTTCCCCCCCAATTTCCCCCCAAATTCTCCCCAATTTTCCTGCATTTTATCCCCATTTTTCCCCAAATTTCCTCCAAATTTCCCCAAAATTCCCAAATTTCTCCCAATTTTCCCCAATTCCCCAAATTTTCTCCAATTTTCCCCAAAATCCCCAATTTCCCGCCAGAATTCCCAAAATTTTCCCCAATTTTCCTCCAAAATTCTCATTTCCCCAATTTTCCCCAAATTTCTCAAATTTTCCCCCAATTTTCCGCAATTTTTCCCCCAATTCTCCCAATTTCCCCCAAATTTTCCCCAAAATTCCCCAAACTCTCCCATTTTCCCCCCAAATTTCCCCATAATTCCCCAAATTTTCCCCCCATTTTTCTCAATTTCCCCCCAATTTTTCCCTGATTTTCCCCCCATTCATCCCAAATTTTTCCCAGATTCTCCCCAATTTTCCCCCAAAATTCCCATTTTTTTCCCCAATTTTCCCCAAAATCCCCAATTTTCCCCAAATCCCCTAATTTCCCCCAATTTCCCAACAAAAATTCCCAAAATGTTCCCCCAAAATTCCCAATTTTTCCCCCAAATTCCCCAAAATTCCCCCAATTCTCCCCAATTTTCCCCCCCAAATCCCGAATTTTTCCCAATTTTTCCCCAAATCCCCAAATTCTCCCCAAATTTCCCATTTTTCCCGAATTTCCCCCGTTTCCCCTCACCGTGCGCCGTGAGCTCGACGTCCGTGGGGAGGCTCCTCAGGGGGTCCCCGTAGAGCAGCCGGGCCCGGAATTCCAGAACATTCCGGGGCCTCTCCCCAAAAATTCCCGAGTTTTCCCCAAAAATTCCAGGATTTTCCCCACAAATTTTGGGGTTTTTCCCACAATTTTCAGGATTTTCTCCACAATTTTCAGGATCTTCCTCAGGAGTTTCTGAATTTCCCGCAGGAATTTTGGGGTTTTTTCCAGAAATTTTGGGGTTTTTTCCAGAAATTCCAAAATTTTCCCCACAATTTTCGGGGTTTTTCCCACAAATTTTGGGGTTTTTCCCACAAATTTCAGGATTTTCCTCAGGAATTTCTGAATTTTCCTCAGGAATTTTGGGGTTTTTTTCAGGATTTTTGGGGTTTTTTCCAGGAATTTCGGGGTTTTGGCGGGGAATTCCGGGATTTTGGTGGGGAATTCCAGGATTTTGGGGCTTTCCGGCGGGAATGCGGCAGTGGAAGCTCAGGAGGTTGCAGAGGGAATTGCTGCAGGGAGGGCCCCGGAGCCACCCCGAAAACTCCTCCTGCAAAGGGAAAATTGGGGATTTTGGGGGGATTTGGGGAAATTTGGGGAAATTTGGGGATTTCGAAGGGAAAATTTGGGGATTTTTTAGGGAATTTGGGGAAAATTCATGCAAAATTTGGGATTTTTCATGGCAATTCATGGAAAATTTTGGGATTTTGGAGGAAATTTGTGGAAAATTTGCTGATTTTTGGGGGAATTCATGGAAAATTAGGGGGAAATTCGTAGAAAATTTGGGGATTTTCGGGGAAATTCATGGAAAATTTGGAATTTTTTTGGGGAATTTGGAAAATTTGGGGGGTTTTGGGGGAATTCATGGGAAATTTGGGGAAAATTTGGGGATTTGGGAGAAATTAATGGAAAATTTGGGATTTTTGGGGAAAATTTGGGGAAATTCATGGAAAATTTGGAATTTTTTTGGGGAATTTGGAAAATTTGGGGGGTTTTGGGGGAATTCATGGGAAATTTGGGGAAAATTTGGGGATTTGGGAGAAATTAATGGAAAATTTGGGATTTTTGGGGAAAATTTGGGGAAATTCATGGAAAATTTGGGGAAAATTTGGGGGAATTCATGGAAAATTTGGGGCTTTTAGGGGAAATGTGTGGAAAATTTGGGATTTTGGGGGAAATTTGGGGGAAATTCATGGAAAATTTGGAATTTTTTTGGGGAATTTGGAAAATTTGGGGGGTTTTGGGGGAATTCATGGGAAATTTGGGGAAAATTTGGGGAAATTCATGGAAAATTTGGGATTTTTGAGGGAAATTACTGGAAAATTTGGGAATTTTGGGGGGAATTTGGGAATTTAGAGGGAAATTGGGGAAATTTGGGGATTTTTTGGTGGAAATTCATGGAAAATTTGGCGATTTGGGGGGAATTCGTGGAAAATTTGGGGATTTTGGGGAAAATTTGGGGAAATTAGTAGAAAATTTGGGGGAAATTTGTAGAAAATTTGGGGATTTTGGGGAAAATTTGGGAGAAATTTGGGGGAATTCATGGAAAATTTGGGATTTTGGGGAAATTCATGGAAAAATTTTGGGATTTTGGGGATTTTGGGGGAAATTCATGGAAAAATTTTGGGATTTTGGGGATTTTGGGGGAAATTCATGGAAAATTTGGAATTTTTGGGGGGAATTTGGGGGTTTTTGGGGGAATTCATGGGAAATTTGGGGAAGATTTGGGGATTTGGGAGAAAATCGTGGAAAATTTGGGATTTTTGGGGGGAAATTTGTTCAAAATTTGGGGCTTTTGGGGGGAAATTTGTGGAAAATTTGGGTATTTAGAGGGAAAATTGAGACAATTTGGGGGAATTCATGGAAAATTTGGGATTTTTGAGGGAAATTCATGGAAAATTTGGGAATTTTGGGGGGATTTGGGAATTTAGAGGGAAATTGGGGAAAATTTGGGGATTTTGGCGGAAATTCGTGGAAAATTTGGCAATTTGGGGGAATTCATGGAAAATTTGGGGATTTAGAAGGAAATTTGTGGAAAATTTGGGGATTTTGGGGGAAATTTGGGGATTTTGGGAGAAATTTGGGATTTTGGGGGAAATCATGGAAAATTTGAGGATTTAGATGGAAATTTGTGGAAAATTTGGGGGAATTCATGGAAAATTTGGGGATTTTGAAGAAAATTTGCTGAAAATTTGGGATTTTGGGGCAAATTTGTGGAAAATTTGTGGAAAATTTGGGGACTTGGGGAAAAATTTGGGAATTTGGGGGGGAATTTTGGGCTGAACTTTGTGAATTTTGGGAGGAATTTTGGGAGGAACTTGGGGATTTTGAGAAGGAATTTGGGAGGAATTTTGGGCAGAATTTTGGGGGGAACTTTGAGCAGAATTTTGAGGGAAATTTTGGGAGGAACTTTAGGCAGAAGTTTGGGAATTCTGGGCAGAATTTTGATTGTTTTGGGATGAATTTTGGGTGGAACTTTGGCGATTTTGGCGGGAATTTTCAGGAAAATTTTGGAATTTCGGGAGGAATTTTGGGAGGAGCTTTGGTCATTTTGGGAAGGGATTTTGGGAGGAATTTTAGGAAGAACTTAGAAATTTGGGTGGAACTTTGGAAATTTTGGGACAAATTTTGGGAAGGAACTTTGAGAATTTGGAGAAGGAATTTGGGAGGAATTTGAGGGAAGAATTGGGAATTTTGGGAAGGAATTTTGGGAGGGATTTTGTGGATTTTGAGAAGGAACTTTAGGAGGAACTTTGGGAAGGAATTTGGGGAAAGAATTGGGAATTTTGGGAGGGATTTTGGGAGGGAATTTGGAAGTAGTTTAGGGAAGAACTTTGGGAATTTGGGGAGGAACTTTTTGGGGCAGAACTTGGGAATTTTGGGGGGAACTTTGAGAATTCTGGGGGGAATTTTGAGCAGAACTTTGAGAATTTTGGGGGGAATTTTGGGAGGAACTTTGGCAATTTTGAGAAGGAATTTTGGGAGGGCTTTTAGGCAGAACTTTGGGGATTTTGGGGGGAACTTTGAGGGGAATTTTAAGCAGAACTTTTTGGGAATTTTGGGGGGAATTTTGAGCAGAACTTTTACAATTTTGGGGGGAATTTTGGGCGGAACTTTGGGAATTTCGGGAGGAATTTTGGGCAGAACTTTGAGAATTTCGGGCGGAACTTTCTGAATTTGGGTGGGAATTTGGGCAGAACTTTTTGAGAATTTTGGGGGGAATTTTGAGCAGAACTTTGGGAATTTTGGGATGAATTTTGGGTGGAACTTTGGTGGTTTTGAGAAGGAATTTTGAGGAAACTTTTTCACTCCTGGGGATGGAGAGAAAAATGAGCACAAAATGAGCACAAAATGATCCCGGAATTATCCTGGAATTAGCACAAAATGATACTGAAATGATCCTGAAATTATCCTGGAATTAGCAAAAAATTATCCTGAAATTATCCTGGAATTATCCTGGAGTTATCCTGGAATTATCCTGGAATTATCCTGAAAGCATCCTGGAATGATCCTGGAATGATCCTGAAGTGATCCTGGAATGAGCCCAAAATTATCCTGGAATTATCCCAGAATTTTCCTGAAAGTATCCTGGAATTGGCACAAAATGATCCTGGAATTAGCCCAAAATTGTCCTGGAATGATCCTGGAATTAGCCAGGAATTATCCTGAAATGATCCTGGGATTATCCCGGAATTATCCCAAAATTATCTTGGAATGATCCCAAAATTATCTGGGAATGATCCCAAAATTATCTGGGAATTATCCCAAAATTATCTGGGAATTATCCCAAAATTATCTGGGAATGAGCCCGGAATTATCTGGGAATTATCCCAAAATTATCTGGGAATGATCCCAAAATTATCTGGGAATGATCCCAAAATTATCTGGGAATGATCCCAAAATTATCTGGGAATGAGCCTGGATTTATCCCAAAATTATCCTAAAATTATCTGGGAATTATCCCGGAATTATCTCGGAATTATCCCAAAATTATCTGAGGATTACCCCAAAATTATCCTGGAATTATCCTGAAATTATCTGGGAATTACCCCAAAAATATCTGGGAATGATCCCAAAATTATTCTGGAATTATCCCAAAATTATCTGGGAATTATACCAAAATTATCTGGGAATTATCCCAAAATTATCTGGGAATGATCCCAAAATCATCTGGGAATTATCCCAAAATTATCTGGGAATGAGCCTAGGCTTATCCTGGAATTATCCCAAAATTATCCTGGAATGATCCCAAAATTATCCTGGAATTATCTGGGAATTTGTTCCCAAAATCTGCCCTTGGAGCTTCCTGCTGCTCCCTGGGAATTCTCTGTGCATTTCCCACCCCATTCCTGGAAAATCCCAGTTTATTTTCCCAGGAAATTCCCAAATTTTCCTGCAGAATTCCCAAAATTCCCATGGAATTCCAGGTTACCTGTGAGGGGGAAGAGGCGCAGCAGCTCCTGCAGCTCCCGGATCCTCCACTGCAGCACCTGGCCCGGCTCCCAGGGAATTCCTGCTTTTCCTTCAGCCTGGATCCGGGAAAAATGTGGGAAAATGTGGGAAAAATCCTTGGGAATTTGGGGAACAATCCTTGGGAATGTGGGGAAAAATCCTCGGGAATTTGGGGAAAAATCCTGGGGAATTTTGGGATCCTCCACTGCAGCACCTGGCCCGGCTCCCAGGGAATTCCTGCTTTTCCTTCAGCCTGGATCCGGGAAAAATGTGGGAAAATGTGGGAAAAATCCTGGGGAATGTGGGAAAAAATCCTGGGGAATTTGGGGAAAATTCTGGGAAAAAATCCTGGGGAATTTTGGGATCCTCCACTGCAGCACCTGGCCCGGCTCCCAGGGAATTCCTGCCTTGCCCTCAGCCTGCAATCCGGGAAAAACATGGAAAAATATGGGAAAAATCCTCAGAAAATTTGAGAAGAACCGTTGGGAATTTTGGGAAAATCTGGGAAAAAATCCTTGGCAATTTGGGAAAAAATCCTCGGGAATTTGGGGGAAAATCCTTGGGAATTTGGGGAAATTCTGGGAAAAATCCACTGAAATGTCGAGAAAAATCCTCAAAAAATCCTGAGGAATTCTGGGGAAAATCCATGAAAATCCTCGGGAATTTTGGGGGAAATTTGGGGAAAACCCTCAGGATTATTGGGAAAAATCCTGGAGATTTTTGCAAAATTTCTTGGGAATTTTGGGAAAAAATCCTGGGGAATTTTGGGATTCTCCACTGCAGCACCTGCCCCGGCTCCCAGGGAATTCCTGCTTTTCCTTCAGCCTGAAAAGTGGGAAAAAACATGGAAAAATATGGGAAAAAACCTTGGGAATTTTGGGAAAAACCCTCTGCAATTTGGGGCAAAAATGCTCGGGAATTTTGAGAGAATTCTGGGAAAAATCCACTGAAATCTCGGGAAAAATCCTCAAGAAATCCTGAGGAATTTTGGGAAAAGTCCTTGAAAATGCTCAGGAATTTTCTGACAATTTTGGGGAACACCCTCAGGAATTTTGGGAAAAACCCTCA
>NW_024362496.1:0-231 GCF_014805655.1 Passer montanus
TGCTGTCATGTTCTTACTTTGAAAAATGCGTGGAGGATCTCTTTAAGATGTGCATTCATTGGTACATAACTTGTTATTTTCTCTTTCCTTCCTAAAATTAATTTCAGGGCTGAGTCTGCAAGTTTAGAAATGTAGGTGGCTAGTACAGTTGTTTTCTGCTTCAAAAATCCCCTTCCCCATCTTTGGCATTATTTTTAATGGCCTTCAGGGAACTACCACATTTGTTCTTTG
>NW_024362497.1:0-231 GCF_014805655.1 Passer montanus
CCCCTCACCTCTTGGAGCCCTTGGCGAACTCCACGTTGATGCTCTTGCCGTCGATGTGCAGGGGCGGGTGCAGCGCCTGCAGCATCTGCAGCAGCTGTGCAGCCTCCTGCAGGGCAGGGCAGGGACATGGGCAGGGGGCACAGGGGGCACTGGATCCAGGTGGTGCCACCCCCTTGGTCCCTCCCAGTCCCTTCCAGTTCCCTGCAGTGCACCCCTGCCCCTCTCAGCTTC
>NW_024362498.1:0-231 GCF_014805655.1 Passer montanus
GCGCGAAAATCGCACAAAAATCACAAAAAATCAGCCAAAAAATCTCATTGAAAATGCCACAAAAATACACCCATAACCACCCTAAAATATGCCCAAAAATTTGCCAAAAATACACCCAAAATCACCCCAAAATGCACCTAAAAATCCACCCCAAAATTGCCCAAAAATAGCCAAAATCCACCCAAAAATAGCCAGAAAAATATCAACACCATGTTCACCAACTGCTACATC
>NW_024362499.1:0-231 GCF_014805655.1 Passer montanus
CACCTGGACCACGCCCACCCGGGGTCACCCCGAGGTTACCCCTTGGGTGGGGTCAGGGCCACGCCCACCAGAGGCCACGCCCCCACCTGGGACACACCCCCAGGCCACGCCCACACCTGTCCCACCCTTTGGCCACGCCCCCAGCTGTGTCACAGCGAGGCCACGCCCCCTCCGGGGTCCCCTCCCCCACAAACGGCAGCGCAGAGAGCGAGGGGGGGACAGACGGACAGA
>NW_024362500.1:0-231 GCF_014805655.1 Passer montanus
AATGAGGATAAAAAGGGGGAAATTAAATACATAAAGGGGAAAAAATGAGGGGAAAAAAGGGAAAAAATGAAAATAAAAATGGGAAAAAAATGAAAATAATGGAGGGAATGGGGGTGGGGAAAATGGGAATAAAAAGGAGAGAAATTAAATATAAAAAAGGGAAAAATTAAATATAAAAAGGGGAAAAATGAGGATAAAAATGGGGAAAATGAGGCTGAAAAATGGAAAAAA
>NW_024362501.1:0-231 GCF_014805655.1 Passer montanus
TTGTGGTTATGATGGTCAAGGAGCCACAGTTGACAGGGGCCAAGCAAAACAAGTGCAATGTTCTTTTATCCTTCAGTTTTCTGAGAGTGGTTTTGCTAACATCTGAGAGTTAGAGAGGTACTAGACACACCTGGCACTTGCAGTTGAATTAAAAGAAATTATTCTAAGCAAATTGAAGGCCTGGCATATCACCACCTGACCTTCCAAAAGCTTTGGGCAGATGTAGAATCA
>NW_024362502.1:0-231 GCF_014805655.1 Passer montanus
TGTCCCCTTGCTGTCCCCATGTCCCCTATGTCCCCTGTGTCCCCGGTGTCCCCTTGCTGTCCTGTGTCCCCTGTGTCCCCATGTCCCCAATCCCCCCAATATCCCCAATCCCTGTAATGTCCCCTTGCTGTCCCCATGTCCTCTGTCCCCCTGTACCTCTCCCTGTGTCCCTGTGTCCCTCCGTGTCCCCATGTCCCCTTTCTGTCCCCGTGTCCCTGTCCGTGTCCCTGC
>NW_024362503.1:0-231 GCF_014805655.1 Passer montanus
GGATGAAGGCTCTGGGATAATGAGGAGGATGAGGATGAGGATGCTGATAATGAGGATGGGATGAAGGCTCCGGAGTGATGGTGATGAGGATGAGGATGATGATGATGAGGATGGGATTAAGGCTCCGAGATGATGATGAGGATGATGATGATGATGATGATGATGGGATGAAGGCTCCAGGATGAGGGTGATGATGATGGGAATGGGATGAAGGCTCCAGGATGATGATGA
>NW_024362504.1:0-231 GCF_014805655.1 Passer montanus
CAGTGGTCAAGCAGGCGCCCTGCTGGCTCACGTTCAGCCAGTGTGGAGCAGCACCCCGGGTCTCTCTGCCCTGGGCCACTCCCAGCCTGGGCTTGCAAAGGCCCGCTGCAGGAGGCGACCCTCGGTCACACCGGGGCTCCCTCCAGCCCCGGGCGGGCAGGCGGTGCCGCGCCGCTCCCCGCCCCGGCCCGGGGGCAGTGCCCTCCCGGGGCTGGGCTCCGCCGCCCCCGC
>NW_024362505.1:0-231 GCF_014805655.1 Passer montanus
GGTCACCTTGTAGACGTCGTGGGAGCCGATGATGGCGTCGAAGAGCGTGTAGAGGTCGTTGAGCAGGTCCACCACCTCGATGGGCTCGCTCATGGCCGAGATGGTGGTGAAGCCCACGATGTCGCTGAAGTACAGCGTCACCTCCTCGAAGTACTCAGGCTCCACCGGCGTCCCCATCTTCAGCGCCTCGGCCACCGACCTGCCCGGGGGTCAGCGGGGTCACCCGGCGGT
>NW_024362506.1:0-591 GCF_014805655.1 Passer montanus
CAGAACCGGCACCGGCCCCGCGCCTCACCTGTAGCAGCAGCCGCCGCAGCGCCGCCTCCTCCTCCTCCTCCGCCTCCAGCTCGGCCGAGAGCAGCGACGGGTCCGCCATGGCCCGGGGGAGAACCCGAGAGAACCGGGAACCGCCGGGACCCCCCAAAACCCCCGGGACCCCCGGGCCGCCCTCAGCGCTCCTCCACCGCCGCCACTTCCGCTTCCGGCGGGGCCAGTCTCCATGGTTACGAGGGGCGCTCTGGCCACTTCCGCCTCATCTCGGTGATTTTTGGGGCCGCTCT
Organism: Passer montanus; assembly: GCF_014805655.1. Taxonomy (NCBI): domain Eukaryota; kingdom Metazoa; phylum Chordata; class Aves; order Passeriformes; family Passeridae; genus Passer; species Passer montanus. The sequence goes on from NW_024362506.1 coordinate 294, forward strand.
GGCCCGTCCTTCCCTGTCTCGGTGGTTTTTGGGGGCGCTCTGGCCCGTCCTTCCCCGTCTCGGTGGTTTTTGGGGCCGCTCTGGCCCCTCCCCGCCCGTCTCGGTGGTTGCTGGGCGGTGATGGCGGCTCTGGCGGCCATCGGGGCTCCCCCGGTCCCCGAAATCTTCGCCACCATGGAGGAGGGGCCGAGCCCCGGCGGGACCAGCCCGGGAGAGGTGAGGGGGGCCCTGGGGGTCCCCTCGGGGGGGCTCTGGGGGTCCCCCTGGGTGGGATCTGGGGGTCCTGGGGGGGGTGTTG
>NW_024362506.1:1490-4073 GCF_014805655.1 Passer montanus
CATTGTCCCCATTGTCCCCAATGTCCCCTCATTGTCCCCAATGTCCCCTCATTGTCCCCATTGTCCCCAATGTCCCCTCATTGTCCCCAATGTCCCCTCATTGTCCCCAATGTCCCCTCATTGTCCCCATTGTCCCCAATATCCCCATTGTTCCCAATGTCCCCATTGTCCCCTCATTGTCCCCATTGTCCCCTCATTGTCCCCTCATTGTCCCCAATGTCCCCTCATTGTCCCCAATGTCCCCTCATTGTCCCCAATGTCCCCTCATTGTCCCCAATGTCCCCTCATTGTCCCCATTGTCCCCAATATCCCCATTGTTCCCAATGTCCCCATTGTCCCCTCATTGTCCCCATTGTCCCCTCATTGTCCCCAATGTCCCCTCATTGTCCCCATTGTCCCCAATGTCCCCAATGTCCCCTTATTGTCCCCAATGTCCCCTCATTGTCCCCAATGTCCCCTCATTGTCCCCATTGTCCCCAATATCCCCATTGTTCCCAATGTCCCCATTGTCCCCTCATTGTCCCCATTGTCCCCAATGTCCCCTCATTGTCCCCACATTGTCCCCATTGTCCCCTCTGTCCCCAGGCTGGCTGCCAGTCTCTCGGGTGACCCCGGTGCCACCCTGGTGTCCCTGCTGTCCCCAATGACTCCCAATGTCCCCTCTGTCCCCAGGCTGGCCGCTGTGCTGTCTGGTGACCCCGGTGCCACCCTGGCGTCGCTGCTGTCCCTGCTGGGGGCGCGGCCGCTCTGCCGGACCCTGGGGGCGGATCTGGAGCTGGGGCTGCGGCTGCTGCGGGGACACGGCGGGGACACGGGGGACACGGGGGACACGCGGGGCTGGAGGCCACTGGGTGAGTGCCACTGTCACCTGTGTGTCACCACTGTGAGTGCCACTGTCACCTGTGTCACCACTGTGAGTGCCGCTGTGTCACCTGTGAGCGCCATTGTCACCTGTGTGTCACCTGTGTGTCACCACCGTGAGTGCCGCTGTGTGTCATTGTCACCTCTGTGTGTCACTGTGTGTCACCTGTGAGCACCATTGTCACCTGTGTGTGACCTGTGTGTCACCACTGTGAATGCCACTGTGTGTCATTGTCACCTCTGTGTGTCACTGTGTGTCACCTGTGAGCACCATTGTCACCTGTGTGTCACCTGTGTGTCACCACTGTGAGTGCCACTGTCACCTGTGTGTCACCACTGTGAGTGCCACTGTGTCACCTGTGTGTCACCACTGTGAGTGCCACTGTGTCACCTGTGAGCGCCATTGTCACCTGTGTGTCACCTGTGTGTCACCACTGTGAGTGCCACTGTCCCCTCCCCGTGTGTCCCCCGGGGTGGTGGCCGTGGTGCTGCTGGGTCCCTGTCCCTGTCCCTGTCCCTGTCCCCTGTGTGTCCCTGTCCCTGTCCCCATGGTGTCCCCGTGTCCCCAGGGGTGGTGGCCGTGGTGCTGCTGGGTCCCTGCTCGCTGCCAGCGCTGCTCAGCAAACTGGGGCCACTGCTGGCCATGGGTGAGTGGGGACACTGGGGACACTGGGGACACTGGGGGGACACTTGGGGACAGCTGGGGACAGCTGGGGGATTGGGGACACTGGGGACACTTTGGGGGTCCCTTTTGGGGGTCTCAGCGGGTTTGGGGGGGGTCTCTCACAGTTTTTTGGGTGGGGGTCTCACAGTTTTTGGGGTCCCAGGTAACACGGCCGTGCTGCTGAGCCCCCCGCCCTTTTGGGGGGGGTCTCAGAGGTTTTGGGGTCCCTTTTGGGGGGTCTCAGGGGTTTTGGGGTCCCCCAGGTGACCCAGTTTTGGGCTCCCAGGTAACACGGCCGTGGTGCTGAGCCCCCCGCCCTTTTGGGGGGGGTCTCAGAGGTTTTGGGGTCCCTTTTGGGGGGTCTCAGGGGTTTTGGGGTCCCCCAGGTGACCCAGTTTTGGGCTCCCAGGTAACACGGCCGTGGTGCTGAGCCCCCCGCCCTTTTGTGGGGGGGTCTCAGTGGTTTTTGGGGTCCCTTTTGGGGGGTCTCTCACAGTTTTTGGGGGTCCCAGGTAACACGGCCGTGGTGCTGAGCCCCCCGCCCACGGCGCCGCCGCTGCTGCTGCTGGGGGCGCTGGCTGGGGAGGGGGCTGCGCTGCCCCCCGGGGTGCTCAACGTCCTGGCGGGACCCCCGGGGCTGGCCGGGACCCTGCGCGCCCACCCCGAGGTCACGGCGGTCACCGCCCTGGGGGGCTCCCAGGTACGGGGGGCCCTGGCCCCAATTCGGGGTCCCTGGCCCCATTTCGGGGGTCCCTGTGCCAAATTTGGGGTCCCTGGCCCCATTTCGGGGGTCCTGGGGTTAGCCCGGGGGTCCCTGTCCCCATTTTGGGGGTCCCTGTCCCCATTACGGGGGTCCCTGTCCCAATTTTGGGGTCCCTGTCCCCAATTTCGAGGTCCCCATCCCCAGTTTTGGGGTCCCTGTCCCAATTTGGGGTCCCTGTCCCCCATTTTGGGCTCCCTCTCCCAATTTTGGCGTCCCCCTCCCCAATTTCGGGGTCCCCATCCCCAGTTCAGGGTCCCTGTCCCAAGTTCGGGGGTCCCTGTCCCCATTTCGAGAT
>NW_024362507.1:0-231 GCF_014805655.1 Passer montanus
GAACTGGCTGCAGGAATGACAACTCAGCATATATGGTGATCACTGCAGGAGAAATGCAAGTTAAAAGACATTTACTCTCATTAGTGCAAGAATACATACATTTTAAATCCATGATTTTTAGAAAAACTTATTGAGAATACCCCCTCCACATAAAAAAATGAAAAAAACCCCAAAACCAAAAAACACAAAAAAAGCCAAAAATAAACCCCACAAAAAACCCACAAAAAACCC
>NW_024362508.1:0-231 GCF_014805655.1 Passer montanus
ATCTCAGCCGGATGTAAAAAACAAAGTTCACTCTTTGGAAACTGTAAAATTTAGTAAGGGATATAAAGGGATTTTGGCAGTTGGCTAAAGAACTCGCCCTTAACTTAACCAATTGTTCTTCAGATCCAGTTCCACTGCAGGGCTACAAACACATTCCTGAGTTTAGACATTATTCAAACATTCCCGAGACGTTGGGATGTTCCAGGAACTCTTGTTTGGTTTTAACCTCTG
>NW_024362509.1:0-231 GCF_014805655.1 Passer montanus
CCTTCCAACCCAAACCATTCTGTGATCAGGAGCCTCCCTGGGGTTCAGTTTTGGTTCTGAGTCCTGTGCAGAGCCCCAGGCTATGTGAGGATGCAGCGACAGCACAGAGGGGACAGCGAGCAGTGCCTGCTCCTGTGGGTGCTGCTCTCCCAGCCTGCCTGGGCTCCTCTTCTCTCAGCCCTGAGTCATTGTGAAACCCTCAGCTCTGGGGCTGCGGGGCTGCCAGGGGCT
>NW_024362510.1:0-231 GCF_014805655.1 Passer montanus
GGAAAATCCACAGAAAATCCATGGAAAATCCTCTCTGGAGCCGCAGGAAAGGGACGGGAGAGGAGCCGGGAATGGGCACCGGGAAGGGCCCTGGAAAAGCGGGCAGAGACCGGGACACGGGACAGGGATTTGGGATCGGCTCCCAGTAACCCCAGAACGGGCGTCCCAGTATTCCCAGTATTCCCAGTTACTCCGTCCTGGGGATCCCAGTCCCTGGGTGCCGGCACTCCC
>NW_024362511.1:0-231 GCF_014805655.1 Passer montanus
ATATAGTCAATAAGTGATCTTCATCTCATCAGGAGAGGAAATTTATGTATGCAGAAATCCTCTTTTCTAAACAGGCAGCTGGTTGCAATATTGAATTATATCATCCACCATCAGAAAGTAAGGGGTTTGGGTGCCCAGAAATTTGTCATTCAGAAGTGAGATCCTCTATTTTGCTTCTCACATGAAAATTGGCATTTCCATTTTAATACTTTCACTACTTCCACTTAATAC
>NW_024362512.1:0-231 GCF_014805655.1 Passer montanus
CAGGAACAGGCTGCTCCAGCATGGGTCCCTCACAAGACAGCAAGTCCTGTCAGAAATCCTGCTCGAGCATGAACTCCTCTTTCTACAGGCTCTGCCAGGACCCTGCTCTAGTGTGGTCTTCCCATGAAGTCACAGCCTCCATTGGGAATCCCCCTGCTCCAGGGTGGGGTCCTCACCGGCTGTGGGGGATCTCTGCTCCCCCTGGCCCTCCATGGGCTGCAGGGTCACAGC
>NW_024362513.1:0-231 GCF_014805655.1 Passer montanus
GACACGTGAGGGGGCGGGGCCTGCGCGGGGCACGTGGGCGGGGGCGGGGCCGCTGCTCGAGACACGTGACTGGCGGGAGAGGGGGGAGGGGGAGACGGAGAGACCCCCGGGACCCCCAAAATCATCGGGACCCCTCCCAAAAATCACCGAGACCCCCTCGGGACCCCCCAAAATCATCGGGACCCCTCCCCGAATTACCGGGACCCCAAAAATGGGAAATCCCCCCCAAAA
>NW_024362514.1:0-231 GCF_014805655.1 Passer montanus
GCCGCCGCCTCCACGGCCGGGCGGAGCGGCCAGGCCGGGCTGGGCCGGGCGGAGCGCTCTGCGGGCGGCTGTGCCGGCGAGGGCCAGGCGGAGGGTCTGGTCCCACCGCCGTCCTTCGCTCTCTGGCGAGGGACAAATGGAGGCTCAGTGGCGTCAGGGCGGCCGGGGCCGCGGCCGCGGCAGGCCCGGGGACGAGCTCGCCGCTCGCTCTGCGGCGGCCGCCCGGTCCCC
>NW_024362515.1:0-231 GCF_014805655.1 Passer montanus
AAATTCCTGTTGCTTCTGAACAGAATTTTATTCTTGCTCTTATCTGGGCTTACATACCTATATAAGTAAAACATACATGCATGCAAACAGCAGACAATTACAAAGTACTATCCACTCTGAGGACTAATTTTACAGTTACTCATGTAATATAAATTTTTTTTGATAAAATGTAGTCAAAACAAAAAATAGACCACTACTGCGATGTCTTGCTGAATATTTTGTATTAGGGAT
>NW_024362516.1:0-231 GCF_014805655.1 Passer montanus
GTCACATGACACGGGGGCCGCCATCTTGGATTGGGATATGGGGGCGGCCATCTTGGATTCTGGCACACGGGGGCAGCCATCTTGGATTGCTCTATGGCAGCCGCCATCTTGGATTCCATCGCACAGGAGCCGCCATCTTGGCTGGGGTGTTTCCCCCCCATTGTGGGCGTGTCCCCATCCATTGTGGGCGTGTCCCCCCAGCTGTGGGCGTGTCCCCATCCATTGTGGGCG
>NW_024362517.1:0-4068 GCF_014805655.1 Passer montanus
GGGGGGACACGGGGACATCTCAGTGTCACACGGGGTCACACAGGGGTGTGACATACACACAGTGTCACACACAGCCAGAGGTGTCCACGCTGTGGTCAGCGGCCACCCTGGGGGGACAGCAGTGTCACATGGGGTCACACGGGGTCACACACAGGGTCAGTGTCACACAGTGTCACACACAGGAACAGTGTCACACACAGGGACAGTGTCACACACAGCCAGAGGTGTCCACGCTGTGGTCAGCGGCCACCCTGAGGGGACATGGGGACATCTCAGTGTCACTCGGGGTCACACGGGGTCATACAGGGTCACACAGGGTCATACAGGGGTGTGACACACAGGGGAGTTCATACAGGGTCACATGGGGTCAGTGTCACACACAGAGTCAGTGTCACACACACAGAGGTGTCCACGCTGTGGTCAGCGGCCACCCTGGGGGGACACGGGGACATCTCAGTGTCACACGGGGTCACACAGGGGTGTGACATACACACAGTGTCACACACAGGGACAGTGTCACACACAGCCAGAGGTGTCCACGCTGTGGTCAGCGGCCACCCTGAGGGGACATGGGGACATCTCAGTGTCACTCGGGGTCACACAGGGGTGTCACACCCAGGGGAGATCATACAGGGTCACATGGGGTCAGTGTCACACACAGCGTCAGTGTCACACAGGGACAGTGTCACACACAGGGACAGTGTCACACACCCCCAGAGGTGTCCACGCTGTGGTCAGCGGCCACCCTGGGGGGACACGGGGACATCTCAGTGTCACTCGGGGTCACTCGGGGTCATACAGGGGTGTGACATACACACAGTGTCGCACACAGGGACAGTGTCACACAGGGATCCCCTCCCTGAGCGCTCCCCACATTCCCCTCACTCACTCAGGTCCCCTCAGTGTCCCCAATGTCCCCAGACCCACCAGAACGCCATCCCATCCTTGGGGTACCGTGTCCCCCCAATGTCCCCACAATGTCCCCAGTGTCCCCAGCCCCACCACAGCCCCATCCTGTCCCTGGGGTGCTGTGTCCCCACAATGTCCCCACACCCCTCAGTGTCCCCAATGTCCCCGTTGTCCCCAGCCCCACCACAGCCCCATCCTGTCCCTGGGGTGCCGTGTCCCCTCAGTGTCCCCCCGTTGTCCCCAGCCCCACCAGAGCGCCATCCTGTCCTTGGGGAAAAAGAGGGGGAAAATGGGGAAAAAAGGGGGAAAATGGGGGGAAAAGGGTGGAAAAAAGGGAAAGAAATGGGAATAAAGGAGGAAAATGGGGAAAAAACTGAAATAAATGGGAATCAAAGGGGGAAAAATGTGAAAAAAAAAGGAAAAAAGGGGGGAAAATAGGAGAAAAAAGTTGAAAAAAGGGGAAAAAGGGGGGAAGGGAAAGCTGGGAATAAAGGAGGGAAAATGGGGAAATTTGAATTAATTAGGAATAAAGGGGGGAAAAGGAAAAAAAGGAGAAAAAATGAGGAAAAATGAGGAAAATGGGAGAAAAAAGGGGAAATAAGAGAAAGAAATGGGAATAAAGGAAGAAAAATGGAAATAAATAGGAATCAAGGGGGGAAGGAGGGAAAAAAGGGAAAATAGGAGAAAAAAGTTGGAAAAAGGGGAAAAAAGAGAAAAAAGGGGAAAAAAGAAGAGAAAAAATGGGAAATAAAGGAAATAAAGGGGGAAATTGGGGGAAAATTGAAATAAAAGGGAATCAAGGGGGGAATAAAGGGGGGAAAGGGAAAAAAGGAAAAAAAAGGAGGGGAAAAATAAGAAAAAAGTTGAAAAAAGTGGGGAAAAAGAGGAGAAAAAAGGGGAAATAAGGGAAAGAAATGGGAATAAAGGAGGGAAAATGGTGAAAAATGGAAATAAATGGGAATGAAATGGGGGAAAAGGGGAAAAAATGAGGGAAAAAAAGCAAAAAAAGGGAATAAAAGTGAGCAGGGATATTTGGGAGGGGGGATGGGCTGAGGCCGCTGGGATATTTTGGGATTTTTTGGGATTTTTTGGGAGAGGGCGGAGCCGGGAAGGTCCGGAATGAAAAGTTCCTTTCAGGGGGAAAATTCCTGAGGGAAGGCGGCAGCGGCGGGAATTTCCTGGAGAAAAATCCGAATTTTTCAGCTCAATTTTCTCCTTTTTAACCCTCCCAGTCCCTCCCAGTTTATCCCAGTTTAAATTCCCGATTTTCCCATGAATAAAGAAGGAAAAAATTCACTTTTTTGGTTCCAAACAGACCCAAAAGCAGCTTTTTTCAGCCCATTTTTATCCCTCCCAGTCCCAATTCCCAATTTTCCCATGGATAAAAACCAAAAATTTTCACATTTTTAATTCCAAAAGGACCCAAAATTTGCTTTTTTCTGCCCATTTTCATCCCTCTCAGTCCCAATTTCCAATTTTTCCACGAATAAAAAAAGACATTTTCCACATTTTTTGTCCCAAATGACCCAAAATTTGCTTTTTTCTGCCCATTTTTCCTCCTTTTTACCCCTCCCAGTTTATCCCAGTTCATCCCAGTAAAAATTCCCATTTTTCCCATGAATAAAGAAGGAAAAAATTCACATTTTTAGTTCCAAAAGACCCAAAATTTGCTCTTTTCAGCCCATTTTTATCCCTCCCAGTCCCAATTCCCAATTTTCCCATGGATAAAAAATAAAAATTTTTACATTTTCGGACCCAAATTGACCCAAAATTTGCTTTTTTACCTCTTTTTTCCTCCCTTTTATCTCCTCCCAGTCCAAATTTCCAATTTTCCCATGAATAAAAAAAGAAAATTTCCACATTTTTGGTTCCAAACTGACCCAAAATTTCCAAAAATCCCAAAATAAAAAGTAAAAAATCCCAAATAAAAGAGTCAAAAAAATCCCAAAATAAAATGAAAAAAATCCCAAAAAAGCCCAAAAATCTCAATTAATCCAGTCAAAAAAATCCCAAATAAGAGTCCAAAAATCCCAAAATAAAAAGTTAAAATACTCCAAAAGTCAAAATTCCGCCCCCCAAAAGTCCAAACAACAAAAAAGTAAAAAAATCCAAATAAGAGAATCCAGAAATACCAAAATAAAGTCAAAAATCCCAAAAAGAGAGTCCAGAAATCCCAAAAAAATCCCAAAAAATCCCCCAAAAAGTAAAATAATCCAGTCCAAAATCCCAAATAAAATAGTCCAAAAAATCCCAAAATAAAAAGAAAAAAATTCCAAAAAAAGTCCAAAAATTCCAAAATAAAAAGTCAAAAATCCCAAAATAAAAAGTTTAAATCCTCCAAAAAAGAGTCGAAAAATCCCAAAAAAATCAAGTGAAAAATCCAAAAAAAAAGTCCAAAAATGTCCCCCAAAAAGTCCAAAAAACCAAAAATAAAAAGTCAAAAAAATCCAAATAAGAGAGTCCAAAAATCCCAAAAAATCCCCCAAAAAAGTAAAAAAATCCCAAATAAACGAGCCCAGAAATCCCAATTAATCCAGTCCAAAATCCCAAATAAAAGAGTCCAAAAAATCCCAAAATAAAAAGAAAAAAATCCCAAAAAAGTCCAAAAATCCCAAAAAAAGGGGTCAAAAATCCCAAATAAAAGAGTCCAAAAATCCCCTTGGAATTCTCAATTCCTGGGATATTTTTCCACAGAAAATCCTTTAATTCCTGGAATCTTTTCCATGGAATTCCTCCATTTTTTGGGACCTTTTCCCCAGGAATTCCAGCTCTGAAATCCCAAATAATTTCCCAGTGGAATTCCCAGCTCCTGGAGTGTTTTTTTCCATAAAAATTCTCAATTCCTGAGATATTTTCATGGGAATTTTTCCATTCCCAGGACATTTTTCAATGGAATTTCTCAATTTTCAAACAATTTTTCCATTTAATTCCTCCATTTTAAGGACGTTTTTCCCATTTTTCCATGGAATTTCTCAATTTTCAAACCATTTTTCCATTTAATTCCTCCATTTTAAGGACGTTTTTCCCATTTTTCCATGGAATTTCTCAATTTTCAAACCATTTTTCCATTTAATTCCTCCATTTTAAGGACGTTTTTCCAGTTTTTCCCAGGAATTCCTCAATTTTCAAACCATTTTTCCATGGAATTTCTCCATTTTA
>NW_024362518.1:0-231 GCF_014805655.1 Passer montanus
GGAGGGTATCAAATGGGTTAAACAAGACTTTCCTTGTGAACCCATGTTAACTGTGCCTGATGAGTGCATTATTCTTCAAATGCCTTTCAATAGCACCCAGTAGACTCTGGTACTCCCTAATGGTTTCAGGTGCTGAGGTTAGACAAACAAGTCTGTAGTTCACTGGGTCTTCCCTCCCGTTGTTCGTTGTAGGAGCATGTGGAATAACACTGGCCTGCTTCAGTCAGCAGG
>NW_024362519.1:0-231 GCF_014805655.1 Passer montanus
TGGGAGATGCTGAGCGCGCGGCCGTTCTCAGAGAGAGCAAAATGGGTTTTGAATTTGTCTTTAGAAAATAGGGGTCTAGGAGGGTCCTCAAATGCCACACTCACTATGTGATCATTCCCAAAATTCCAGAATGCTGCATTTCCATCTGTGTTGTGGCTGTGGAAGGTCAAAGACCCGCCCAGGGCCCCGATCACCTCCTTGCTGTCGCTGGCACTCACTGGGGAGAGAAAG
>NW_024362520.1:0-231 GCF_014805655.1 Passer montanus
GGTGGTGACACCTCTGTCCCCGCAGTGGATGACGTGCAGGTCTCCTGTTACCGCATCCTGTGCAGCATCTACAGCCTGGGCACCGCCCGCGGGCCCCTCGTGGACAGGTGGGGACCCCAAAAACCCTGGGGGGACCCCAAAATCTAGGGAGGACCCCAAAAACCTCAGGGGGACCCCAAAAATCCCAGCAGGGACCCCAAAAACCCCGGGGAGACCCCCAAAATCCCCGGG
>NW_024362521.1:0-231 GCF_014805655.1 Passer montanus
CATCTGGCTGCTCCACCAGGTAGATCCCGACCCCAGGTGGGGTCTCGTGTCCCTTTACCTGCTTGGTGAAGTTGTGGACAAATTTCATGTAGGCGGATGAGCTGGTGTTCTTGAGGTCCTCGGTGAAGTCCCGGTTGGTGACGTGCAGCACCACCTGCACCGTCCCGTTGGTCTCTGGGAATGTCCAAAACCAGCCCATGAAGGAGGTGGGGCAGAGAGACCTTCCCAGGC
>NW_024362522.1:0-231 GCF_014805655.1 Passer montanus
GGCGATCTGACAGCAGTTTGCAGGTTGCCCTTTATCTCCTAAAGTGGTAAAAGATGATGTTTGTCACACAGCCCTGGAGCCGTGACTGGGGCTGGCAGGGACCTCTCAAGGTCCTTCATACCATCCTTCCTTCTGTCACAAGTGGGCTGAATCTATCTTTTTACTGAAAACAAGTTTACAAGGTAGAACCTCCAGGGCACGAGGGCAAATGCTGTCATTAGCAAACCATCG
>NW_024362523.1:0-231 GCF_014805655.1 Passer montanus
TTCGGTGGAGCTACATTTGTTTCGGTTAACAATAGAGTAAAAAATGCCGCAATTGTATTGGTAGGTAGGAGAGGTGCAGGGGGCTGTCCCCTGAGGTGAGGGGTGCAGCAGCAAGGGCTGCCTGGGTCCAGGCCGGGGCTGCCCAGAGAAGTGCGGAGGGCTGCTGGTGAGGATGGGAACTGCTCCATTGCTGGGTGTTTCCTGTCCTTGCTCAGCAGTGCATGCCACAGT
>NW_024362524.1:0-231 GCF_014805655.1 Passer montanus
CGCTCGTCCCGCCCCGCACGCCGGGCCGCTCCTGGCGGCCAGCGCGGCCCGGCCCCCCGGATTAGCGAGGGCGCGGCCTAAGCCTCTTTGCTGCCGCCGCCCCCGGCATGGCCCGGCATGGACGCCGGCGGCGCTGAGCGGCGCGGCGCAGAGCTGTGCCTGCAGGTGAGGCCGCGGCGGGCCGGGGGGGCTCGGGCAGAGCTCACGGGGCAGCGGCGGGGCCGGGCCGGT
>NW_024362525.1:0-231 GCF_014805655.1 Passer montanus
TTTTTTGGGATTTCAAAACATTTTTGGGGGTTTAGGAACATTTTTTGGGGAGATCGGGGAGGGATTTTGGGGATCTGAGAGCAATTTTGGGGGTTTAGGATGGATTTCGGCAGTTCTGGAGATGAAGGTGTTGAGGAACCACGGACAGGAGCTCACCGTGGTGATGGATCCTGGAAAAAAACGGGGATTAGTGGAAGTTTTTGGGATTTTAGAACATTTTTGGGGATTTAG
>NW_024362526.1:0-231 GCF_014805655.1 Passer montanus
TTGTGGAGTAAAAATCTCAAGGGTACTTACATGTAACTTTCAAACAGTGCCTTAGAAACACCTTAGACAGCTAAACAGCAACTTAGAACCAAAATTTTGATGGCATGTAGGCCAAAATTTTAGATAAGGTAAGATCTTTCTGAAGCAGACTTGCATCAAATACACATTGTGACCACAAAAGCCGCATGTCCTAAAAGGACACGATCCTATTGCATGCCATTGTCCTTTCTG
>NW_024362527.1:0-231 GCF_014805655.1 Passer montanus
ATTTGGGGTTTTTTGAAGCGATTTTGGGGTGTTTTTGGGGCTGTTTTTAGAGGTGGTTTTGCTTCTTCGCGGTTGATTATTGAAGTTTCTCAGGTGAGTTTTGGGGTTTTCCAGGTGAGTTTTTTGGGGTGAATTCCTGTGATTTTGGGTCTTTTTGGGATTTGAGATCCTTAGGATGGGATTTGGTGTCATTTCTGTGGATTTTGGGGTTTTTTGAAGCGATTTTGGGGC
>NW_024362528.1:0-3645 GCF_014805655.1 Passer montanus
GGGGGAGGAAAACCAGGAATTCAGAGGGGAAGGAAAATCAGGAATTCAGAGGGGGAGGAAAACCAGGAATTCAGAGGTGGAGGAAAAAAAAATCAGGAATTCAGAGGGGAAGGAAAAAAAAATCAGGAATTCAGAGGGGAAGGAAAAACAGGAATTCAGAGGGGAAGGAAAAACAGGAATTCAGAGGTGAAGGAAAAGCAGGAATTCAGAGGTGGAGGAAAAAAAAGCAGGAATCCAGAGGTGAAAACGCCTCTGGAAAAGAGGGAAAATCAACATTTTCCTTGGAATCACTCCTGAGTTTTCCAGGTTCCTGAGCTGAGCCAGAATTCAGGGAAATTCTGGATATTTTTCCTTGCAGAATTCCTGATTTTCTGATTTGTTTGAGCCCTGGCAAGGGCGGGAAATAAAATGAGGGGGTTTTATTCCTGAAATGCAGAAAAAATCTGGGTTTTATGGGGGTGGAGGAGTTTTGGGGTTTCTTGTGAATTTTTGTTTTTCCATCCTTTATTTTCAAGGGCTGGAGCAGGTAGGGAATGATTTCCCTTTGGGATTTCCCTTTGGGATTTCCCTTTGGGATTTCCCTTTGGGATTTCCCTTTGGGATTCCCTTTGGGATTTCCTTTGGAATTTCTCTTTGGGATTTCCTTTTGGGATTTCCCTTTGGGATTTCCTTTGGGATTTCCCTTTGGGATTTCCCTTTGGGATTTCCCTTTGGGATTTCCCTTTGGAATTCCCTTTGGGATTTCCTTTGGGATTTCCTTTTGGGATTTCCCTTTGGAATTCCCTTTGGGATTTCCCTTTGGGATTTCCCTTTGGGATTTCCCTTTGGGATTTCCTTTTGGAATTCCCTTTGGGATTTCCCTTTGGGATTCCCTTTGGGATTTCCCTTTGGAATTCCCTTTGGGATTTCCCTTTGGGATTCCCTTTGGAATTCCCTTTGGGATTTCCCTTTGGGATTTCCTTTTGGGATTTCCTTTGGGATTTCCCTTTGGGATTTCCCTTTGGGATTTCCCTTTGGAATTCCCTTTGGATTTCCCTTTGGAATTCCCTTTGGGATTCCCTTTGGAATTTCCCTTTGGGATTTCCTTTTGGGATTTCCCTTTGGGATTTCTTTTTCCATCCTCTTTTGGGATTTCCTTTGGGATTTCCTTTGGAATTTCCCTTTGGGATTTCCCTTTGGGATTTCCCTTTGGGATTCCCTTTGGAATTTCCCTTTGGGATTTCCCTTTGGGATTTCCCTTTGGGATTTCCTTTGGGATTCCCTTTGGAATTTCCCTTTGGGATTTCCCTTTGGGATTTCCTTTGGGATTCCCTTTGGGATTTCCTTTGGGATTCCCTTTGGGATTTCCCTTTGGGATTTCCCTTTGGGATTGTTGGGGGGTTTGAAGGAATTCCTAAAGCTCCTTCCCATCATTTGCTCCCTTGGAGGTGCTGATCCCATCCTCAAACCTCAAAAATTTCCTTTTCCAACCCCTGGAATTTTGGGATGAGCTGATTTAGCACGACCAAACCCACAAATTCTCTTGATGAATTTTAAACATTTCAGCTCCATTAAACTCAGATTTTTAATTCTTACAAAGCCTTAAAAATTATTCTGTCAAATCTGAAAATTCTGTGCTCCAACAACACAAATTAATTTTTTTTGCTGTTTTTTTCCCCAAATATTCCTATGCCAGTCCCAAAAATCCTCTTTTCATGGGATAATTTATGCAGAAATTTGGCCAAAAGGCTGAAAAATAAACCTGGCTTGGGAAAAAAATTTAAAATTCTAAGCCAGAATTTTCCATGGCTGCCAAAATGGGATGAATTTTTAGGGAATGTCAGTGCTGGTTCTACAAAATTAAATCAAAATTAAGTGTATACTTTACACTCAGGGTGTAAAGATCCTCTGAGTGGAAGCAAAATTCCTCAGGGAATGTTTGCCTTCATTTCACTTTATTTCCCTTCATTCCATTTTATTTCATTTCAGTTTAATTTGATTACATTTCAGTTTAATTTGATGACGTTTCAGTTTAATTTTATTTCATTTCAGTTTAATTTGATTACATTTCAGTTTAATTTGATGACGTTTCAGTTTAATTTTATTTCATTTCAGTTTAACTTGATTCCATTTCAGTTTAATTTGATTTCATTTCAGTTTAATTTGATTCCATTTCAGTTTAATTTTATTTCATTTCAGTTTAACTTGATTCCATTTCAGTTTAATTTGATTTCATTTCAGTTTAATTTGATTCCATTTCAGTTTAATTTTATTTCATTTCAGTTTAACTTGATTCCATTTCAGTTTAATTTGATTTCATTTCAGTTTAATTTGATTCCATTTCAGTTTAATTTTATTTCATTTCAGTTTAACTTGATTCCATTTCAGTTTAATTTGATTTCATTTCAGTTTAATTTGATTCCATTTCAGTTTAATTTTATTTCATTTCAGTTTAACTTGATTCCATTTCGGTTTAATTTTTGGGGATTCATTTCTGGGAAATTGCAGCTTTGTGGATTTAATGATCCTGAAACCTCATTAAAATTTCTGACTTCATTGGGCAAAAAGCACCAAGAACCTTTCAGATCCTTCCAAACCAAAATATCCCGGGCTGAGGCAAAAAAAGGAGAATTTAATTGGAATTCTTGTCCAGCTCAAACCCAAAATTGCTTCCAGAGAATTCCTGGAGCTTCCCTCACAATGCCTGAAATTCCATTTCCAGCCCCGCTCCTGAGGTTTCTCAAATCAAATCCCAAAATATTTTCATTTTCCTGCCTGAGCAACTTTTTTTTTTTAAAGTTTCTGCTCCACAAAGTCCCTCAATTGGGTCTGGGGGTTTCATAATTTTGGGAAAAGGAATTTTTTTTTCCACAGGTTTTGGGGATGGGAGAAGGGGAATTTTCCATATAAATAAATGTTGGAAAAAATGAATTTTTTCCATTGGATTTGGGGATGGCAAAAGGGGAATTTTCCACTTTAATAAATTCTGGGAAAAGGGAATTTTTTCACTGAATTTGGGGACTGGAGGAAAGAATTTTCTACTTTAATAACTTTGGAAAAATAAATTTTTTTCACACAATTTGGGGATGGGAAAGGAGAATTTTCTACTTTAATAAATGTAGGAAAAGGAATTCTTTCCACGCAATCTGGGGATGGGAGAAGGGGAATTTTCCATATAAATAAATGTTGAAAAAAATGAATTTTTTCCATTGGATTTGGGGATGGCAAAAGGGGAATTTTCCACTTTAATAAATTTTGGGAAAAGGAGTTATTTCCACACAATTTGGAGATGGGAAAAGGAGAATTTTCTACTTTAATAAATGTAGGAAAAGGAATTTTTTTCACAGGATTTGGGGCTGGGAGAAAGGAAATTTTCCCCTTTAATAACTTTGGGGAAAAAAAAAATTTCCACAGGATTTGGAGGCTTGAGAAGGAGAATTTTCTACTTCCATAATTTTGGGGAAATAAATTTTTCCACACAATTTGGGGGCCGGGAGAAGAGGAATTTCTCCTTTAATATTCCAGAAACAGCAGGAATCTCAGTGCAGATGCCTTTGGTCATTATTCCAGTGGTTCTGTTCTTGGGAAGGGAGAAGAGCTGAGAATTCCCAGGCCAAAAATCTCATTTTTCTCCCCCAAAAATCCTTCACATTCCCAGCAGGAATT
>NW_024362529.1:0-231 GCF_014805655.1 Passer montanus
AGATGCCCCCTCCCTTTGCCTTTGAGAAAGGCTCTGATTTCCCTGACTTTTTGCAGCACTGGCTGCATCTGCTGTCTGCCACCAGTCCCAACCTGCTCAGGGTCCACTGGGAGCACTCAGCACTTCTGCCTTGTGCTGCTATTATCCACAGAAACAAGGAATATCCTGAGCACCCACAGATCATCCAGCCCAGCTCCTGTCTCTGCCCAGACACCCAACAATCCCACCCTG
>NW_024362530.1:0-231 GCF_014805655.1 Passer montanus
GGGGGCAGGCGGCGGCGAGGCTCCGCCGCCCGCCCGGCGGTGACATCACTCCCGCTCCGGAGCGCCGGGGGAGCGGCCGAGCCCGCTGCGGCCGGCTCCTTCCCGGGAGCGACTCTGGCCAGGGAAGGAAGCGGCGCTTTCACCGCGCCCGCACGCCATCGCCCCGTCTCGTGAAGCAGTCATTTCAATGGAGGCTTCCTTTCCAAAGTTACACCGAAACTTTACCTCTGT
>NW_024362531.1:0-231 GCF_014805655.1 Passer montanus
TGAGGGGCTTTGGGGAACCCCAAAATCTGCTGGAATTTGGGAACCCCAAAACCTGCGGGGCTTTAGGAATCCCCAAACCTGAGAGGCTTTGGGGAACCCCAAAACCTGAGGGAATTTGGGGAACCCCAAGAGCTGCGGGGCTTTGGGAAACCCCAAAACCTGTGGGAATTTGGAGCACCCCAAAAGCTGAGGAAATTTCGTAAACCCCAAAATCTGCGGGGCTTTGGGAAG
>NW_024362532.1:0-231 GCF_014805655.1 Passer montanus
CAATGGGATGAATGAGATCAATGGGGTCAATGGGATCGATGGGGCCAATGGGATCAATGAGATCAGTGGGATCAATGCAGTCCATGGGGTCATGGGGGTCATTGGGCCCAATGAGATCCATGAAGGCCTCGGGAAATGGGGAGCACTGGGATGGTGATGATGAGGGTGATGAGGGTGATGACAGGATGAAGGCTCATCCAAGGTCCCAGGGGACTGGGATGAGTTTTGGGG
>NW_024362533.1:0-231 GCF_014805655.1 Passer montanus
TGAGCCACGGACAGCCAGGACAGCGCTGAGCACTCCTGACCATTCCTGGACCATCAGGTCCCTCACAGGGTCCCTTTCCTGGGCTGATTTGGGGGTGTCATTCTCCCCCCCAGGTGAATTTTGGGGTGGAATTTTCCACCCAGGTGAATTTTGGGATGCAAGTTCTCCACCCAGGTGAGCTTGAGGATGGAATTTTCCCCACCAGGTGACTTTGGGGCTGTCCCTATTTCC
>NW_024362534.1:0-231 GCF_014805655.1 Passer montanus
ACAGAGCGGCAGTGCTGGAATATATGAAAGGTGCCCTTTTAAAGCAATGTGCATTGCAGAACAGTAATCCAGCCACTCAGAGGCTGCTAAGCACATTGGGGGCTAATTGGACTATTGAGGAGGCTTTAGAAAGGACAGCGTTGCTGCCCACTGGCTCTCAAGTTTTTTTAGTGGATGCTCTTAAGCAGATTGGTGTAGGGTTACAAGAGGCAGTAAAAGAGACAGCTCAAG
>NW_024362535.1:0-231 GCF_014805655.1 Passer montanus
TGCTTGAATATGGTTATCAGAAATATGGTATTTTTTTGAGGTTTATACCAACAGAATATGGAGCAGGAATATGTCCTCTCTGCTTTAGCCAGGGTTTCCACTTTGTGCCCTGAGGACTGGGTCATTTTGGCCATAGCAAGGAAGGAGGTGTGGCCTGCAGTTTTCAGGGAAAGGCACAGCCTTACATCTGGTTGCTTACAGGGCACACAGCCACTCTATCAAGCAACTGGT
>NW_024362536.1:0-231 GCF_014805655.1 Passer montanus
ATATTTTGCTTTTCTAAAAGGAATGTCCCTTTTATTATCAATGTTTTTCCCTACATTTTTGTGTTCCCTTTTTACACCCATCAGGTAAGGTCTTTTGTCAGATTCCTCTCACAAAATAATGACTTAGATCCAGAAGTATCCACAAAGTTGTACCAGTGCTCTTTATTATTTATTAATTCCTTGCTTCTGTCAGATCAGTTTCTAGAAGAACAGTTAAATTTTTATTTCTTC
>NW_024362537.1:0-231 GCF_014805655.1 Passer montanus
AATTATGTATTTCAGGAAAATCATTAGTATTACTATAAATGTTATTTTCCACTTGAAGACATAAGACATATACATATATGCAAATACATATATTTAAAAATAAATGAGTATTATATATAATGTATAAATGTGCAAATATATGCACACAAATATAAATAAAAGTATTTCTAGCCCTATAATGTAAAGTTCTGTCATTGTTAGTAAAAAGAGGATACCTAAAAACCCACTACA
>NW_024362538.1:0-231 GCF_014805655.1 Passer montanus
GTGATGGAGCCCTGCTTTCCTGGAGATGCTGAACCTGGCAGGCGGGGAAGGAATCCCTTGGTTTGCTTTGCTTGTGTGTGAGACTTCCACCGTGCCTATTAAATTTCTTTATCTCAACCCATGAGTTTGGCCATTTTTACTCCTCCAGTTCTCTCCCTCACTCTGCTGGAAGGGACAGAGACCCAGAAGTGGAGGGGGAATGACACAAATATTGCCCACCTTTTGTTCTGC
>NW_024362539.1:0-2970 GCF_014805655.1 Passer montanus
GACACTGGGAGTGGCACTGGGGACACTGGAAATGGCACTGGGAGTGGCACTGGGGACACTGGGGACACTGGGAGTGGCATTGGGGACATTGAGACAGTCCCAGTCCAGTGTCACCAAGGGTTTGTCCTCGGAGCCGAACAGCTCCAGCTCCATGCAAGACATGGAGCAGCTCCAGTTTGCACTGGGAGGGGACACTGGGGACACTGGGAGTGGCACTGGGGACACTGGGGATGGCACTGGGGGTGTCACAGTCCAGCGTCCCCAGGGGCTCGTCCTCGGCGCCGAACAGCTCCAGCTCCATGCAGGATGCCGGGGAGCCCACCACCAGCTCCAGCTTGCACTGGGAGGGGACATGGGGACACTGGGGACACTGGGAGTGGCACTGGGGACACTGGGGACACTGGGAGTGGCACTGGGAGTGGCACTGGGAACATTGAGACAGTCCCAGTCCAGTGTCCCCAAGGGTTTGTCCTGGGCGCTGAACAGCTCCAGCTCCATGCAAGACATGGGGCAGCCCCAGTTTGCACTGGGAGGGGACACTGGGGCCCCTGGGGCCACTGGGAGTGGCACTGGGAACATTGAGACAGTCCCAGTCCAGTGTCCCCAAGGGTTTGGCCTGGGCGCTGAACAGCTCCAGCTCCATGCAAGGCATGGGGCAGCCCCAGTTTGCACTGGGAGGGGACACTGGGGCCCCTGGGGCCACTGGGAGTGGCACTGGGAGTGGCACTGGGAGTGGCACTGGGAGTGGCACTGGGAGTGGCACTGGGAGTGGCACTGGGAGTGGCACTGGGAGTGGCACTGGGGACACTGGGAGTGGCACTGGGGACACCAGGAGTGTCACAGGAGCCCCATCAGCAGCTCCAGATTGTACTGGGAGGGGACATTGGGACACTGGGAGTGGCACTGGGGACACTGAGAGTGTCACAAGGACCCCATCACCAGCTCCAGTTTGTACAGGGAGGGGACACTGGGGACACTGGGAGTGGCACTGGGAGTGGCACTGGGGACACTGGGAGTGGCACTGGGGACACTGGGAGTACCACTAGGGACAGTGGCAGCACTGGGAATGCCACTGGGTGTACTGGGGACACTGGGAAGGGACACTGGGGACACTGGGATCTCCCCAGTACCCAGTCTGCTTCCCATTATCCCGGTCCCATTCCCGTTATCCCAGCCCCAATCCCATTATCCCAGTCCCGTTCCCGTTATCCCAGTTGGGTTCCCATTATCCCAGTCCCATCCTGTTCTCCCATTCCCATTATCCCAGTCCCATTCCCATTATCCCATTCCCATTCCCATTATCCCAGTCCCAATCCCATTATCCCAGTCTCATTCCCGTTATCCCAGTCCCATTCCCGTTATCCCAGCTGGCTTCCCATTATCCCAGTCCCATCGCTGTTATCTCAGTCCCAATCCCATTATCCCGTTATCCCCGTTCCCATTATCCCGTTATCCCCGTTCCCTTATCCCGGTCCCGTTCCCTTATCCCATTATCCCCGTTCCCTTATCCCGTTATCCCCGTTCCCATTATCCCGGTCCCGTTCCCTTATCCCGTTATCCCCGTTCCCTTATCCCGGTCCCGTTCCCTTATCCCGGTCCTGTTCCCATTATCCCGTTATCCCTGTTCCCTTATCCCGGTCCCGTTCCCTTATCCCGGTCCTGTTCCCATTATCCCGTTATCCCTGTTCCCTTATCCCGGTCCCGTTCCCTTATCCCATTATCCCCGTTCCCTTATCCCGTTATCCCCGTTCCCATTATCCCGGTCCCGTTCCCTTATCCCGTTATCCCCGTTCCCTTATCCCGGTCCCGTTCCCTTATCCCATTATCCCCGTTCCCTTATCCCGTTATCCCCGTTCCCATTATCCCGTTATCCCCGTTCCCTTATCCCGGTCCCGTTCCCTTATCCCGGTCCTGTTCCCATTATCCCGTTATCCCTGTTCCCTTATCCCGGTCCCGTTCCCATTATCCCGGTCCCATTCCCTCATCCCGGTCCTGTTCCCGTTTTTCCAGTCCCATTCCCGCTATCCCGGGTCCATTCCCGTTCTCCTGGTCCCGTTCCCTTATCCCGATCCCGTTCCCATTCTCCCGGTTCCCGTTCCCATTATCCCAGCTCCATTCCCGTTATCCCGGCTCCCTTTACCCCGTTATCCCCGTTCCCTTATCCCGATCCCGTTCCCATTATCCCAGCTCCATTCCCGTTATCCCGGTTCCCATTCTCCCGGTTCCCGTTCCCCCGCTGCCGCACCTTGAGCTCGGCGATGGTGAGCGAGGGCGAGAAGCGCTTGCAGGCACGGAAAGCGTTCAGCGAGCTGCTCACCGCCAGCCACACCGGGCCCGGCCCGGCCCCGCCGCCGTTCATGGCTCCGGTACCGACCGGGCCCTGCCGGTACCGCCCAACCGGAGCCGAGCCGGCAGCCCCGGACACACCCAGGCTCCGCCGGCAGCTCCCCGAGCCCCGCCGGGAGCCTCCGGGAGCCTCCGGGCCTCCCGAACCGGGACCCCCGAACGGTTCCGCGCCCGCCCGAACCGGAGCCGCTTCTGGAACCTTCACGGGCCGCCACAGCCGGGACCGGTGAGGGAGCGGCCAATCAGAGCCAGCGAATGCCGTCACGTGATATAAACAGACCAATAGCAACGGAGGAAAGGCGAGACTAAGAGAAAATTACCCAATAAACGCATGAAGGGCGGGATAAATGAGCGTTGGCCAATAGGAAGAGAGAAAGGGAGGGGAAAATAGAAGCTCAGCCAATAAAAATAAGAGTAGGGCGTGTCTAAGAGTGAATGGACCAATAAAATAAAGAATGGGCGGGGTAAAGAGGATCGGCCAATAGGAATAAGGGAGCAGGTCTAAGGGTGTGTTGACCAATGAGAAGCAGGAAAGTGAGTGATTGACGGGTGGTTGGACCAATGGAATGAGGGAGGAGGTGGAAAGGGGCGTGTCCGAGCAGCCATGGACGGGGACGGCGCGTA
>NW_024362539.1:3570-4066 GCF_014805655.1 Passer montanus
AGCTTCCCATTATCCCAGTCCCATCCCTGTTATCTCAGTCCCAATCCCATTATCCCGTTATCCCCGTTCCCATTATCCCGTTATCCCCGTTCCCTTATCCCGGTCCCGTTCCCTTATCCCATTATCCCCGTTCCCTTATCCCGTTATCCCCGTTCCCATTATCCCGGTCCCGTTCCCTTATCCCGTTATCCCCGTTCCCTTATCCCGGTCCCGTTCCCTTATCCCGGTCCTGTTCCCATTATCCCGTTATCCCTGTTCCCTTATCCCGGTCCCGTTCCCATTATCCCGGTCCCATTCCCTCATCCCGGTCCTGTTCCCGTTTTTCCAGTCCCATTCCCGCTATCCCGGGTCCATTCCCGTTCTCCTGGTCCCGTTCCCTTATCCCGATCCCGTTCCCATTCTCCCGGTTCCCGTTCCCATTATCCCAGCTCCATTCCCGTTATCCCGGCTCCCTTTACCCCGTTATCCCCGTTCCCTTATCCCGATCCCGTTCCCA
>NW_024362540.1:0-230 GCF_014805655.1 Passer montanus
TGGCTGGTTAAAACCAAAGTACAAGGAAGGCTCCAATGTTTTTATGGTAAAGATCTATGGGCAGCAATGTCATTAGGGAAGCAGGAAAAGAGGAAAACACCATTATATAAGAGCTGCAGTGTTGTTCCAAAAACAAAGAGATGAGGATGATGGCATCCAAAAGTGACCAGTATGAATTGATTACTATGTAATTACTGGAAACAGATATTACAAGAGGTGAAAAAAATCTG
>NW_024362541.1:0-230 GCF_014805655.1 Passer montanus
TGAGAAGGCCGGGCTTGGGGAAAAGGGGTGGGGCTTGGGAAGGGGTGTGGTTCAAAGGGGCGTGGTCTCGGGGTGGGCGGGGCTTGGAGAAAGGGGCGTGGTTCATTGGGGGTGTGGCTAAATGGGCGTGGCTTGGGAGTATACAAAAGGGGCGTGGCCTAAGGAGGTGCGGTCGAGGGGACAGAATGGGCGTGGTCAATGTGGGCGTGTCCCCATGGCCACGCCCCTCG
>NW_024362542.1:0-230 GCF_014805655.1 Passer montanus
ATCAATCTTGTAATGTAATCTAAGTCACATTTTACAGATTTCTTCCATAATTGTGAGCAATGGAAACTTATTGTTGGAAACTGATACTGTGGTTTTTTATGTTATGTTGTATTTAATTGCTAACAATTACATTTGATGAGTTGGCTGCACTAATTATTGTGCTAGAATTGTGGAATGGTTTGTATTGGAGGGGACCTTAAGGATCATATAGTTCCAACCCCCCTGCCATG
>NW_024362543.1:0-230 GCF_014805655.1 Passer montanus
CGTGCCCTGCGGCCCCATGCAAACACATTGGTGGCTGGACTACAATTCCCGTCATGCTCCGCAGGCACACAGAGGGGGGCCGGTACACGCCTCCAAATGCCGCCCAAATGTCCTCCCCAGACCCATAAATGTCCGTAAATTGCACCTGCGGACCCTCGGCTGCCCCCCAGGATCTCTAAGTGTCCCCCCAGGCCCACTCGGGACCCTCAAGTGCCCTCACGGACACCCGG
>NW_024362544.1:0-230 GCF_014805655.1 Passer montanus
GATGGGATTGCTGCAATCCATGGGATGGGATCCATGGGATCCAAGGGATGGGATCCCTGGGGTGGGATCCCTGGGGTGGGCTGGGCCGGAGCCCCCGCGGGCACAGTGCCACGTCCCCAGCCCGGTGTCCCGCGTGTCCCGCAGCCATGAGGCTCCCGCTGGCCGCGCTGCTGCTCCTGCTCGCCGCCG
Organism: Passer montanus; assembly: GCF_014805655.1. NCBI lineage: Eukaryota > Metazoa > Chordata > Aves > Passeriformes > Passeridae > Passer > Passer montanus. The sequence goes on from NW_024362544.1 coordinate 190, forward strand.
GCCGCCTCGGGGCCGCGCTGCAGCGCCGGGCCGCGCCGGGG
>NW_024362545.1:0-230 GCF_014805655.1 Passer montanus
GAGCGGCTCCGGCACGGTACGGCCCGGCCCGGTCCCCGCCTCTCACCGACGGCCTTTCCCCTGCAGAAGCGGTGGTGCTGGAGCCGGCCCCGTTCCGGCACGGTGTCATTCCCGGATTTCTGGCGGGCCCGGCTTTCGCGGAGGCGCTGCGGGATGAACTGCAGGGTCTCGGCTTCCGCGGGCGGCGCAATGACCTCCTGTCGCTGCAGCAGGTGGGCCCCGGGCCGAGC
>NW_024362546.1:0-230 GCF_014805655.1 Passer montanus
CCCCAGGTATGAGCACGGTGTCGGAGGCGGCGGCCGCGCGCCACCTGGGGCTGCGCGTGCTGGGGCTGTCGCTCATCACCAACTCCGCCCCCGCCGACAGCGACGACGAGGACGATGACGCCGCCGCCGCTGACGTCACGGCGGAGGGGGCGGGGCCCGGGCCACGCCCTGCCCCGCCCGCGGAGGCGCCGGGGCACCGGGAGGTGCTGGAGGCCGCCCAGGAGGGCGCG
>NW_024362547.1:0-230 GCF_014805655.1 Passer montanus
CCCCCCAGAGCCCCCCGAGGAGGCGCAGGAGGAGGAGGAGGAGGTTTTTGACACCCACCTGTGACAGGTGACGGGGACACCCCCAAATTGGGGGTCCCGGCTGTCGCCCCCCACCCCAAATTTGGGGGGTCAGACAGCTGGGACCCCCCCAAATTGGGGGTCGTGGGTGTTGGGGTCTCATATTGAACCCCCCCCTCATTTCCACAGGGTCCTGAAGGCTCCGGACCCCC
>NW_024362548.1:0-230 GCF_014805655.1 Passer montanus
GGGAGGGGCAAATGCGACCCCCGGGGGGGGGTGGGGGGCAAATACAATATGATACATAGAGACTTTGACCATATACACTATTTACAGACCCCCCCCCAAATCCCGGGTGGGGGGGGGACAAGGGGGGTCCCCGCACCCCCCAAATCCCGGTGGGGGGGTGTCCCCTCCCTTTTAAACCCCCCCAAATTCATCCGGGGGGGGCAACTTGGCAATAAATAGCTCGGCGCGGG
>NW_024362549.1:0-230 GCF_014805655.1 Passer montanus
TTTCCTTCTTCCTTCCCTTTGCTCCCTTTCCCCTTCTCCCTTTTCCTTCCTTTTTTTCCCTTTCCCCCCTTTTTTCCCTCCTTTACTCTGTTTTCCCTTCCCCCCTTTTCTTTCCCTTTTCTTTTTTCCCCTCTTTCTTCTCCCTCCTTCTCTTTCTTTTCACCCTTCCCCCCTCTTTTCCCCTTCTCCCTCAGTTTATTCCCCCTTTGTCCCACTTTTCCTTTTCTTCC
>NW_024362550.1:0-4026 GCF_014805655.1 Passer montanus
TGGTCACTCGGCCCTCGGTGGTCACTCGGTGGCCCTCGGTGGTCAGTTGGAGGTCCGGGGTGGTCAGTTGGTCTGGGGTGGTCACTCTGTGGCCCTCGGTGGTCACCTGGTGGCCCAAGGGGTTCATGGTGGTCACTGGGGTCACTCTGTGTCCCCCAATGGTCACTCCGTGTCCCTCAGTGGTCACTCAGTGGCCGAAGGGGTCCCCAGTGGTCACTCAGTGGTCTGGGGTGGTCACTCAGACCCCAGTGGTCACTCGGTGGCCCTCAGTGGTCACTCGGTGGCCCAAGGGGTCCCCAGTGGTCAGTTGTCCTGGGGTGGTCACTCCGTGTCCCTCACTGGTCATTCAGTCCCTCAGTGGTCACCTGGTGTCCCTCAGTGGTCACCTGGTGGCCCAAGGGGCTCGTGGTGGTCACTGTGGTCACTCAGTGGTCTGGAGTGGTCACTCCGTGTCCCCCAGTGGTCACCTGGTGTCCCTCAGTGGTCACCTGGGGTCCCTCAGTGGTCACCTGGGGTCCCTCAGTGGTCACCTGGTGTCCCTCAGTGGTCACTCGGTGGCCCAAGGGGTCCCCAGTGGTCACTCCATGTCCCCAGTGGTCACTCGGTCTGGGATGGTCACTCTGTGTGCCCCAGTGGTCACTCGGTGGCCCCCGGGGGTCACCTGGTGGCCCAAGGGGTTCATGGTGGTCACTGGGGTCACTCGGTGGCCCTCAGAGGTCACTCGGTGGCCCTCAGTGGTCAGTTGGCCTGGGATGGTCACTGTGGTCACTCCGTGTCCCCCAATGGTCACTCCGTGTCCCTCAGTGGTCAGTCGGTGGCCCAAGGGGTCCCCTCCGTGGTCACTCCGTGTCCATTGGTGGTCACTGTGGTCACTCCGTGTCCATCCGTGGTCACTCCAAGTCCCTCAGTGGTCACTCGGTGGCTGAAGGGGTCCCCAGTGGTCAGTTGTCCATCCGTGGTCACTGTGGTCACTCCGAGCTCCCCAGTGGTCACTGTGGTCACTCTGTGTCCATCTGTGGTCAGTCCAGGGTGGTCACTGTGGGGTCTGGGATGGTCACTCGGTCCAGGATGGTCACTCAGTCCCCAGTGGTCACTGTGGTCACTCCGAGTCCCCCAGTGGTCACTCCGTCCCCAGTGGTCACCTGGTGTCCCTCAGTGGTCACTCGGTGGCCCAAGGGGTTCATGGTGGTCACTGTGGTCACTCGCTGGCCCTCAGTGGTCACTCCATGTCCCCAGTGGTCAGTCCAGGGTGGTCACTCTGTGGTCTGGGATGGTCACTCAGTCCAGGGTGGTCACTCTGTGTCCCTCACTGGTCAGTTGTCGCTCAGTGGTCACTGTGGTCACTTCATGTCCCTCAGTGGTCACTCTGAGCTCCCCAGTGGTCACTGTGGTCACTCCGAGGTCTGGGGTGGTCACTCCGTGTCCCCCAGTGGTCACCTGGTGTCCCTCAGTGGTCAGTTGTCCATCTGTGGTCACTCCGAGTCCCTCAGTGGTCACTCAGTGGCCCAAGGGGTCCCCAGTGGTCACTCAGTGGTCTGGGGTGGTCACTCAGTCCGCAGTGGTCACCTGGTGTCCTTCAGTGGTCACTCGGTGGCCGAAGGGGTCCCCAGTGGTCAGTTGTCCATCCGTGGTCACTGTGGTCACTCCGAGTCCATCCGTGGTCACTCCGAGGTCCCCAGTGGTCACTGTGGTCACTCCGTGTCCCTCAGTGGTCACTGTGGTCACTCCGTGTCCCTCTGTGGTCACTGTGGTCACTCCGAGGTCCCCAGTGGTCAGTTGTCCATCCGTGGTCACTCCGTGTCCCTCAGTGGTCACTGTGGTCACTCCGTGTCCATCCGTGGTCAGTTGTCCATCGGCGGCCGTGGGGGGAGGGGCGGCGTTCCACCCAAAAATCCCAAAATTTCCACCCCAAAAAATCCCCAATTTTCCACCCAAAAATCCTAAAAAAATCCACCCAAAACCCCCAAAATTTCCACCCAAAATTCACCCAGAAAATCCCAAAATTTCTACCCAGAAAATCCCAAAATTTCCACCTCAAAATCCACCCAAAAATCCCAAAATTCACCCAAAATTTCCACCCAAAATCCCCCAAAAAATCCCAAAATTTCCACCCAAAATCCTAAAAAAATCCACCCAAAAATCCCAAAATTTCCATCCAAAATCCAGCCAAAAATACCAAAATTCACCCCAAAAAATCCCAAAATTTCTACCCACAATCCACCCAAAAAAACCCCCAAAATTTCTACCCAAAATCTGCCCAGAAAATCCCAAAATTTCCACCCAAAACCCCAAAATTTCCACCCAAAATCCCCCAAAAAATCCCAAAATTTCCACACAAAAATCCTAAAAAAATCCCCCAAAAAACGCCAAAATTTCCACTCAAATTCACCCAAAATCCTCCCAAAATTCTCCATTTTCCCCAAAATCCCCCAAAACTCCCCCAAGTTTCCCCCCAAATCCCCCAAATTCCTCAAATTTCCACCAAAATCCTCGAAATTTCCCCTGAATTCCCCCAAAATCTCCCCCAAAATCCCCAAATCCCCCAAATTTTCCCCCAAATTTGCCCAAAATCCCCGAATTTTCTCCTGATTTTCCCCAAAATCCCTCAAAGTTTCCCAAATTCACCAAAATCCCCCAAAACTCCTCAAAATCCTCAAATTTTCACCAAAATCCCCCAAATTTCCACTGAATTTCCCCAAAATCTCCCCCAAAATCCCCCAAAGTTTCCCTAAACGACCCAAAATCCCCCAAATTTCCCCGAAAATCCCCCCAAATCCTCCATTTTCCCCAAAATCCCCCCAAACTCCCCCAAATTTGGCCAAAATCCCCAAAATTTCTCAAGATTTCCCCCAAAATCTCCCCCAAAATCCCCCAAACTTTCCCTCAATGCCCCAAATTCACCAAAATCCCCCAATTTTCCCCCAAAACCTCCAAATCCGCCAGAATTCCCCCAAAACTCCCCCAAATTTGCCCAAAATCCCTGAATTTTCTCCCGATTTCCCCCAAAATTTCCCAAATTCACCAAAATCCCCCCAGATCTCCCTCAAATCCCCCCAAATTCACCCCAAATGCCCAAAATCCCCCAAATTTCCCCAAAAATCCTCAAATTTTCACCAAAATCCCCAAATTTTCTCCTGAATTCTCCCAAAATTTCCCCCGAACTTTCCCAAAATCCCCCAAACTCCCCCCAAAACCTCCAAATCCCCCAAATTTCCCCCAAACTCCCCCCAAATCCCCCAAAACTCCCCCAGGTTTCTCCCAAATTTGCCCAAAATCCCCCAAATCTCCCCAAAATCCTCAAATTTCCCCCAAAATCCCCCAAATTTCCCCGAATTCCCCCAAAATCCCCCGAAGTTTCCCCAGACCCCCCGAATTTGCCCAAAATCCCCCGAATTCGCCCCAAACCCCCCCTTCACCTCGGGGCCGGGCGGAAGCGGCGGCGCCGGAAGCGCGGGGGGGGGAGGGGCCCCCCAAAATCCCACAAACGGCCCCAAAACCACGCCCGGGGCGGGGGAGGGGAAGAACACAAAGTCAGCCAAAAAAAATTCCCAAAATCAACCCAAAAAACCCCAAATCCAACTGAAAAACCCCAAAATCCCCCAAATTCACCCCAAAAATCATCCAAATTCACCCAAAAATCCCCCCAAATAAACCCAAAATCCCCCAAAAATCCCCCAAAATCAACCAAAAAAACCCCAAATCCAACTGAAAAACCCCAAAATCCCCCAAATTCACCCCAAAAATCCCCCAAAATCAACCAAAAACAACCCCAAATCACCCCAAAATTACCCAAATTCAACCCAAAATCCCCCAAATTCACCCCAAAAATCCCCCAAAATCAACCAAAAACCCCCCAAATCACCCCAAAAAACCCCAAAATCCCCCAAATTCACCCCAAAAATCCCCCAAAATCAACACAAAAGCCCCAAAATAACCCAAATTCAACCCAAAAACCCCACCCCCCCCAATTTCCCACCAAAACCCCCAAAATCCTCCAAATTCACCCTAAAAAACCCAAAATCACCC
>NW_024362551.1:0-230 GCF_014805655.1 Passer montanus
GGGTCTGGGGGCTCCAGGGATGGGTCTGGGGGTGGCATGAATGGGTCTGGGGGCTCTGGGGTGGGTCTGGGGGCTCTGGGGTGGGTCTGAAGGTACCAGGAATGTGTCTGGGGGCACCAGGAATGCATCAGGGGGATCCAGGGATGGGTCTGGGGTGGGTCTGGGGTCTCTGGGCTGGGTCTGGGGTCTCAATCCTGATCTCCCCCGTGCCCCCCAGGCTTCGTGCCCGT
>NW_024362552.1:0-230 GCF_014805655.1 Passer montanus
TTGAAATGAACTCATAAAGTCTACTGAGTTCTGAGAAAGCTTATAATTTAACTTTCATCCTAACTTTTTTTACGTTTCTTCTGCTTAGAAGCCATCATCATGCTCTTCATCACAAAATATAAATTATTCTTAAACCAAATAAGTAATGAAATCTCATTTAGATATGAAGAGTGCACACATGAGCAAATAAATAATAAGTAGGCAATATTACCTTCAAAAGAAAAAAAAAA
>NW_024362553.1:0-230 GCF_014805655.1 Passer montanus
AAACAGCTTTCCAAAGGACCCCTGCCACCTTCTGAAAGCAGAGAAGGAAAGAAGACAAAAGGAGCGAAGCGAGCCAAAGCAGCCGCTCGCACAAACACTACAAAAACAGCTCTTAAAGCAGGATCTCCTCCAGCAGGCAGGGATCAAAGCTCTCTCCCATCCCTTCCCTTTCCCCTCGCAGGATGCCACCGGCGCTGGGCACGGAGCGAGGCGTTCTGGGGGCGCCCATC
>NW_024362554.1:0-230 GCF_014805655.1 Passer montanus
AGCAGCGCCGCCGCCGCCGCCGCCACCGCGCCTGCGCACTGCCAGCCGGGCCGCGCGCCCGCCACGTAACCCGGCAACGCCAGCGCGCGCGGCCAATAGGGGTGCGCGCTCGTCTCCATGGCAACAGCGCCGCCGCCCTGCGGGGAGTGCGTGAGGGGAGCGCTGAGCGCGGCCCGCAAGGCCCGGCCGCGAAACGCAGAGCGGAGAGCGGCGGCGCCGCCCGCGCCCCC
>NW_024362555.1:0-230 GCF_014805655.1 Passer montanus
CCATCCCTTTTTTCCCAGCCTGGTTTGTGACGTCAATTTATTTATTCTGTATTCAAGCCAAAGAGTTTCATAACTTATATCCTGTAAATGTAATATTGTGTTGCTATTAGCAAAAAGGAGTAATTACTAATGGACAGTTAGTGAGTTGCTCCTTCCTTGTCTGTCATGGTGCTGGCGTTCCTTTGTGTGATTCTGCAATTCCACATCCTTCTCTTGAGGCCGTGTCCATC
>NW_024362556.1:0-230 GCF_014805655.1 Passer montanus
TTTTGATACCCCCCCTATTTTGGCACCCCCCAAACCCATCTATGGGGACCCCCTCCCCATTTTGGGACCTCCACCCACTTTGGGACCCTCCCTCATTTTGGCACCTCCCCAAACCCACCCATGAGACCCCTCCCCACAATTTAAGACCCTTCCCCAATTTGGGACCTCTCCCCATTTTGGGACACCCCCCGTCCCCGAATTTGGGACCTCCCCCCATTTTGAGACCGCCC
>NW_024362557.1:0-230 GCF_014805655.1 Passer montanus
CCCCGTTTTTTCGCCTTTTCTCCCCGTTCCCCCCCGTTTTTAACCCCTTCAGGCCCCGCCCAGCTGCCGGACCCAGCGCGCCGTCCTGTCCCGGGCCTCCTCCCAGGAGAAGAGCGGCCGGTAGCCCAACTCGCGCTCGGCCTTGTCGGTGCGGACGCTGAACGGGGTGGAGGCCACGGCCCAGGTGTAGGGGTTCAGCAGCGGCGCCCAGGACACCCCAAAACGCCCCA
>NW_024362558.1:0-230 GCF_014805655.1 Passer montanus
CAGGGGTGCCAAAGGGGTGCCAGGGGCACTCACGATGATGCAGCCCTCGATCCTCATGTTCACCTGCTCGTAGAGCCACACCTGGATCCGGGATCTCTGCAGGGACACAGAGGGGGCTGGGGGCTCGGGGGGGCTCAGGGCCACCCCAAACCATGAGGGGTCCCGGGGAGGGGCAGGGGGGCTGCTCGGGGTTGGTGGGTGAAATGGAAAGGAATGGGGTTTAAATGGAC
>NW_024362559.1:0-230 GCF_014805655.1 Passer montanus
GGACCCCCCAAATTTCCTTGACCCCGCCCCCATTCCGCGGGGACCCCCCCCGCGCGCCGCGTGACGTCACGGAGCTGTTCTACCGCGGGGTCTCGGCCGTGCGGGGGGAGCAGCCCCCCGTGTTCGTGGTGGGTTTGGGGCCAATTCCCGCGGCTTTGGGCAAACCAGGCACGGCTGCGGCCTCTGGGGGGTCCTGGGAGGTTTGGGGATTTTTTTGGGATTTTTTTTGG
>NW_024362560.1:0-230 GCF_014805655.1 Passer montanus
GAAATGGGGGCGTGGCCTCAGTTTGGGGGTGGAGCTCCTGAAATGGGGGCGTGGCCTTAAATTGGGGGAGGAGTCTCTGCTTTGGGGGCGTGGCTTCATACCATGGGAGTTTCCTGTGAAAATTGGGGGCGTGGCCTCATAGTCTGGGCGTGGCCTCAGCCTGAGTGCGTGACCTCGCCTTGTGGGCGTGGCTAAGGACATTTGTGGGCGTGGCCTCACCTTGTGGGCAT
>NW_024362561.1:0-4085 GCF_014805655.1 Passer montanus
CCCAAAATAACCCAGAAACACCCCAAAACCATACAGATACACCCCCAGAAACAACACCCAAAAGTACCCCAAAACCACCCAAAAATCCCCCAAAATCACAAAAAAATACCCCAGAAACACCCAAAAACCGTACAGAAACATCCCTGAGAAACAGCACCCAAAAATACCCCAAAAACACCCCAAAATCCCCCCAAAATCACCCAAAAATACCCCAAAACCGCACAGAAACATCCCTGGGAAACAGCACCCAAAAATCCCCCAAAACCCCCCAAAAATCACCCAAACCACCCCAAAACCTACCAGTGCTCCCAGTTCCCAATCCCAAAGCTCCCAGTGCTCCCAGTTTCCAATCCCAGTGCTCCCAGTTCCCAACCCCAGTGCTCCCAGTGCTCCCAGTTCCCCCAGTTCCCAATCCCAGTGCTCCCAGTTCCCAATCCCAGTACGCAGCCCCGGCTCTCCCATGTCTCCCAGTCCCTCCCAGTGCTCCCAGTTCCCAATCCCAGCACTCCCAGTGCTCCCAGTCCATGTCTCCCATCATTCCCAGTGCTCCCAGTGCTCCCAGTGCCCAATCCCAGTGCCCATCCCTGGTTCCCCCAGTCCCTCCCAGTCCCTCCCAGTGTTCCCATCACTCCCAGTGCTCCCAGTTCCCAATCCCAGTGCTCCCAGTTCCCAATCCCAGCGCTCCCAGTGGCTCCCAGTGCTCCCAGTTACCGACGATGCGCAGGCGCATCTCGGCCGTGTCCTCCATGCCCTCGATGCGCACGCTCAGCCCGTCACTCCCAGTGCTCCCAGTGCCCAATCCCAGTGTTCCCAGTGCTCCCAGTCCCATGTCTCCCATCACTCCCATCGCTCCCAGTGCTCCCAGTGCTCCCAGTTACCGACGATGCGCAGGCGCATCTCGGCCGTGTCCTCCATGCCCTCGATGCGCACGCTCAGCCCGTAGCGCCCCGAGTGCCCCCTGGCGGCGGCGCGGATGAAGAACACCGTGTCCCGGTCCGACGTGCGCACGTGCACGTCCTCGCCCAGGGGCCCGCCCTCCTTCGTCCACGTCACCTGGGGGCGGGGCTTACCCTGCCCGGGGGGCGGGGCTTGGTTAGAGCCATGGGGGATGTGGGGCTGAGGTGGCCCCATGGGGCTGTGGGGTTCAATTGTCCCTATGGGGCTGTGGGGTTGAGGTGTCCCTATGGGATCTATGGGGCTGTGGGGCTGTGGTGTCTCCATAGGATCTATGGGGCTGTGGTGTCCCTATGGGGCTGTGGGGTTCAATTGTCCCTATGGGATCCATGGGCCTGTGGGGTTCAGGTGTCCCTATGGGGCTGTGGGGTTGAGGTGTTCCTATGGGATCTATGGGGCTGTGGGGTTGAGTTGTCTCTATGGGGCTGTGGGGCTGTGGGGTTGAGTTTGTCCCTATGGGGCTGTGGGGTTCAGGTGTCCCTGTGGGATCTGTGGGATTGAGGGGTTCAGTTATCCCTATGGGATCTATGGGGCTGTGGGGTTGAGGTGTCTCTATGGGGCTATGGGGTTGTGGGGTTGACTTGTTCCTATGGGGCTGTGGGGTTTAGTTATCCCTATGGGGCTGTGGGGTTGAGGGGTCCCTATGGGATCTATGGGGCTGTGGGATCCATGGGGCTGTGGGGTTCAGGTGTCCCCATGGGATCTATGGGGCTGTGGGATCTATAGGGCTGTGGGGTTCAGGTGTCCCCATGGGATCTATGGGGCTATGGGATCTATAGGGCTGCTGTGGGACTGTGGTGTCCCTATGGGGCTGTGGGGTTGAGTTTGTCCCTATGGGGCTCTGGGGTTCAGGTGTCCCTATGGGATCTATAGGGCTGTGGGGCTGAGGTGTCCCTATGAATCTGTGGGATTGAGTTGTCCCTATGGGGCTGTGGTGTCCCTATTGGGCTGTGGGGTTCAGGTGTTCCTATGGGGCTGTGGGGTTCCGTTATCCCTATGGGGTTGTGGGGTTCTGTTATCCCTATGGGATCTGTGGGGCTGAGTTATCCCTATGGAGCTGAGTGACCCCAATAAATCCATGGGGCAGAGTTATCCTGATGAATCTATAGGGCAGAGTGACCCCAATAAATCCATGGGGCAGAGTTACCCCTATGGGGCTTTCAATTGTCCCTATGGGATCTGTGGGACTCAGTTATCCCTATGGGGCTGTGGGGTTGAATTGTCCCATAAATCCATGGGGCAGAGTTATCCCTATAGGGCACAGTTACCCCATAAATCCATGGGGTGGAGTTACCCCATAAATCCGTGGGGCAGAGTTACCCCTATAGGGTTGAGTGACCCCTAATGATCTATAGGGCAGAGTGACCCCAATAAATCCATGGGGCTGAGTTACCCCTATAGGGCAGAGTGACCCCAATAAATCCATGGGGCTGAGTTACCCCTATAGGGCAGAGTGACCCCAATAAATCCATAGGGCTGAGTTACCCCTATGGGGCAAAGTTACCCCTATGGATCTATGGGGCAGAGTTACCCCTATAGGGCTGAGTGACCCCTATGGATCTATGGGGCAGAGTTACCCCTATAGGGCAGAGTTACCCCTATGGATCTATGGGGCTGAGTTACCCCTATAGGGCAGAGTTACCCCTATGGATCTATGGGGCTGAGTTACCCCTATAGGGCAGAGTTACCCCTATGGATCTATGGGGCAGAGTTACCCCTATAGGGCGCAGTTACCCCAATAAACCCACAGGGCTGAGTTATCCCTATAGGGTTGAGTGACCCCTAATGATCTATAGGGCAGAGTGACCCCAATAAATCCATGGGGCAGAGTTACCCCTATAGGGCAGAGTTACCCCTATAGATCTATGGGGCTGAGTTACCCCTATAGGGCAGAGTTACCCCTATGGATCTATGGGGCAGAGTTACCCCTATAGGGCAGAGTTACCCCTATGGATCTATGGGGCTGAGTTACCCCTATAGGGCAGAGTTACCCCTATGGATCTATGGGGCAGAGTTACCCCTATAGGGCAGAGTTACCCCTATGGATCTATGGGGCAGAGTTACCCCTATAGGGCACAGTTACCCCAATAAACCCACAGGGCTGAGTTATCCCTATAGGGCTGATTTACCCCTGTAGGGCAGAGTTACCCCTATGGGGCTGAGTTATCCCTATAGGGCAGAGTTACACCTATAGGGCTGAGTTACCCCAATAAATCCATGGGGCAGAGTGACCCCAATAAATCCACGGGGCAGAGTTATCCCTGTAGGGCTGAGTTATCCCTATAGGGCAGAGTTACCCCTATAGGGCAGAATAACCCCTATAGAGCAGAGTTATGCCTATAGGGCAGAGTGACGCCATAAATCCACGGGGCAGAGTGACCCCAATAAATCCATGGGGCTGAGTTACCCCTATAGGGCAGAGTGACCCCAATAAATCCATTTGGGGTCCCCCCTTTACTTTTGGGGTCGCCCCCTTTCCTTTTGGGGTCGCCCCCTTTCCTTTATGAATCCCCCTTTCCCTTATGGATCCCCCCTAATTTCGGGGTCCCCCTCCCGATTTCGGGGTTCCCCCCTAATTTCAGTATCCTCCCCCCTAATTTCGGGCTCCCCCCTGATTTTGGGGTCCCCCCTTTCCCTTATGGCTCCCCCCTTATTTCCGGGTCCCCCTTTTCCTTTACAAATCCCCCTTTACCTTATGGCTGCCCCCCTCATTTTGGGGTCCCTCCTTTCCTTTTGGGGTCCCCCCCTTTTCTTTAAGGATCCCCCTTTCCCTCATGGCTGCCCCCCGATTTTGGGGTCCCCCCCCAATTTCGGGGTCCCCCCCAATTTCGGGGTTCCTCCCTAATTTTGGGGTCCCCCCCTAATTTTGGGGTTCCTCCTTTCCTTTTGGCGTCCCCCCTGATTTTGGGGTCTCCCCTTTCCCTCATGGCTCCCCCGGATTCCCATCTCCCCCCATTTTGGGGTCTCCCCCCCTCATTTCGGGTTCCCCCCCGATTTCGGGGTCCCCCCTCATTTTGGGGTCCCCGTTTCCTTTAAGGATCCCTTTTTCCCTCATGGCTCCCCCCCGATTTCCATCTCCCCCCCCTCATTTCCTCCTTTCCTTCTGGGGTCCCCCCTTTCCTTTTGGGGTC
>NW_024362562.1:0-230 GCF_014805655.1 Passer montanus
GGGGGGGTTACAGCCCGGGGACGCCCCCAGACCCTCCCCACGACCCCTCCAGGGGGGTCCCAAAACCTCCCTGACCCCCCCGGCATCCCCCCGCCCCGGGCCGTACCTGCCCTCCGGGGCTTGTGCGCGGCTCCCGCCCGTCCCCCCGCATCTCCCGGGCCGGTGCCCGCTCCCCCCGCGCCCTCCTCGGGCCGCGGCTGCTGCGGAGCCCCCGCGGGCTGGGGGGGGGC
>NW_024362563.1:0-230 GCF_014805655.1 Passer montanus
AAACTGTAATTTTAGGGGAAAGGCGAGGAACAGAAGAGCAGAGATTCCTGCGGGAGAGAGGGAAGGGTGGGATCCCAGCCCTGCAGGGGCACTCCGGGGAAACTGAGGCACTGACCTGCTTGAGGGCCTTCTTGCTGTGCTTCTGCGAGGAGGAGAGGCCCTTGGCCGGGATGGAGGGCGAGGGGCAGCCGGGCTGCGGGGAGCCCGCGGGGGCCAGCCGGGACGGCACT
>NW_024362564.1:0-230 GCF_014805655.1 Passer montanus
AATAGTCTTGTAACACTTTGCATCTCCTCTGGCCACAGTCCTCCTCTTAGAGGTGTTCCATGTAATTGTGTTGGAAAATAACCCTAAAATGCTGAGTTTGAAGGAAAATAAGAGCTTTACCAAACACAGAAAGCAAGAGACAGATCACTGACCTATTGACAGATCACTGACTTTCAGTGCTGGCTTTGGCTACCTCTGTACCCTGTCAGCTGCCAGAGCTGTGACACTGT
>NW_024362565.1:0-230 GCF_014805655.1 Passer montanus
CCCCGGGGACTACCCCGGGGACTACCCCGGCGATTTCCCCGGGGATTATCCCGATTTTCCGGGCGATTATCCCGACTATCCCGGCGATATGCTGGGAATGCCCCCCCTGGGCCGCGGCCCCTACGGGATGAGGAGGAGGGACAGGATGGGAGCCCTGCCCTGGAACGGCCTCAGCATGGTGAGTCCTGCGCTCCCCCTTCTCCCACTTTTTCCCTCTTTTCCCCACTTTT
>NW_024362566.1:0-230 GCF_014805655.1 Passer montanus
AAACCCCCAAATCCTCCCCAAAACTCCACCCAAAACCCCCCAAATCCCACCCAAACCTCCCCAAACCCAACCCAAAACCCCAAATCCTCCCCAAAACCATCCAAAACCTCCCAAAACCCCACCCAAAACTCCCAGAAACTCCAAAAATCCCACCCAAAAAGTCCCAAAACCTCCCCAAACCCCACCCAAACCTCCCATAATCCCACTCAAACCTCCCCAAACCCCACCCA
>NW_024362567.1:0-230 GCF_014805655.1 Passer montanus
CCCAAAATTTGGGGGGGGTCTCACCTCCTCCGAGGTCCCGGCCCCGAAAGTCCCGCGGGCGCCTGGGGGGAAATTTGGGGGGAAAAGAAAGAAAAAATCCCAAATCTGACCCAAAAATGGCTCAGGGAACCCAAAATCCCCCAAAATTCCAAATTTTCCCCAAAATCCTCCCCCAAAATCAACCCAAAATCCCTCAAAATTCCAAATTTCCCCCAAAATCCTCCCCTAAA
>NW_024362568.1:0-230 GCF_014805655.1 Passer montanus
GGACAAGATGGCCCAGCATCCTCTCCAGCTGAACCTTAAAAATGTCCAGTATTGGGGAATCCATCACTACCCCAGGGAGATTATTCCAATACTTTATTGTTCTTACTGTGAAAAAATTTCCAATTGTGTTTCATTGGAATCTCCCCAGGAGTAGCTTGTACCTATCACCCATTGTCTTTTCCATGTGACTCCTTAGAAAAAGAAGTCTCCATTTTCTCTGTAGCCACCCT
>NW_024362569.1:0-230 GCF_014805655.1 Passer montanus
GAATATCTACAGACCAGTAGAGACTTCCCTCTGCTCTGTCCACTATAAACCAGTATAGACCAGTATGAGGCACTGTAGAGCAGTAAGGGTCATTATGAACCAGTATAGAGCAGTGGGGACCAGTTCAGACCAGTATGGACCAGTATGAGTTTCTACAGACCAACAGAGACTTTCCCCTGCCCTGATCAGGATAGACCACTCCAGACCAGTATAAACCAGTATGGACCAGT
>NW_024362570.1:0-230 GCF_014805655.1 Passer montanus
CAGGGACAGGGACAGCAGGGACACCCCCGGCAGGGGACACTCACCCTCGCGCAGACAGGCCTGGACCCGCGGGTGCCCCACGTCCACCTCCTTCCCGTTGAGCCACAGCCGGTCCTCCGTGAAATCCCGGCTGGCGGCCGCCGTCGTGGTGGTCTTGAGCTGTGGGGAGAGAGGGATCAGCACCCTGGGGGCTGGTCCTAAACCTGGTCCTGGTGCTGATCCTAAACCTG
>NW_024362571.1:0-230 GCF_014805655.1 Passer montanus
GCTCCTGCCGGAGATCACAGCCAGGTGGGACTCAGCCTCTTCTCCCAGACAACCAGTGACGGGATAAGAGGACACAGCCTCAGGCTGCACCAGAAGAGCTTTAGGTTGGACATTAGAAAGAATGTCTTCACATTCTTCACAGAATTCTGCCTTTACAGAAGGGCAGGTTGGGCATTGGAATGGGCTGCCCACGTCCCTTGGGGTGTTTAAGGAGAGACTGGACGTGGCAC
>NW_024362572.1:0-4062 GCF_014805655.1 Passer montanus
AGTCGGGGGTGACAGAGATCTGAGTAAGGTTCTGGATCACTTAAACCTGGCCTAAAAGCCAATTAAACCTGAGTTTAATTGGAAAGCCGTGGGTAAAGAGTGAGTTAGGCCCTGGACCGCTTAAACCCAGCACTAAATGTTCATTAAGCTCAGCTTTAATTAGTCAGGGGTGACAGAGATCTGAGTAAGGCTCTGGACCACTTAAACCCAGCCTAAAAGCCAATTAAACCTGGTTTTAATTATCAGGGAGTTCCAACCTGGAGTAACGGCTGGAGCAGAGCCTTGAACTACTTAAGCCCAGCACTAAATGTTCATTAAGCTCAGTTTTAATTACTCAGGGGTGGCAAAGCCTGAGTAAGGCCTTGGATCACTTAAACCCAGCACTAAATGTTAATTAAGCTCGGTTTTAATTGCTCAGGGGTGACAGAGATCTGAGTAAGGCCTGAACCGCTTAAACCCAGCCTAAAAGCCAATTAAACCTGAGTTTAATTACAAACCTCTCAGTAAAGAGTGAGTTCAGGGCTCTGAACCACTTAAACCCAGCACTAAATGTTCGTTAAGCTCAGTTTTAATTAGTCAGGGGTGGCAGAGATCTGAGTAAGGCTCTGGATCACTTAAACCCAGCACTAAGTGTTAATTAAGCTCGGTTTTAATTGCTTGGGGTGGAGCTGGGCTGGCCTGGGGGGATTTGTGGTTCCGTCATTGTTGGGGGGTTGAAATCTCATTTTTGGGGCTAAAATTGGGAAATTTGGGGCTGAGTTTGTTAATTTTGGGGCTGAATTTTGGAATTTTGGGCTGGAATTGGGAATTTTGAGGCCAGAATTTGGAATTTTGAGGCCAGAATTCACAATTTTTGGGCCAAAATTTGGAATTTTGGGACTGAATTTGTAAAGTGAAAAAACCAGAAAAATTCAAATTTGGGTGCAAAATCCCATTTTCTGCAGGATTCTCCCAATTTTTTGGGGTTGTGGGCTGGAAAAATTATTGGAAAAACCCAAATTTTGGTGCCAAAATCTCATTTTTCTGTAGGATTCTTCCAATTTTTTGGATTTTGGGGCTGAAAAAATGGGGAAAAAAGGGTAAAAACCCAAATTATGGTGCCAAAATCTCATTTTTTGGTCGGTATCTCCCCATTTTTATTTATCCCAGTGAACCCAGGGTGGATTTCCAGGATTTTGGGGAAATTCCTGAGGTTTTTTCCCCTCAGAATCGGGGTGGAGCAGAAATCCCTCCCTGGAATGCGGATTTGGGGCTGGAAAAATGGGGAAAAAACCCTGAAAAATTCCAATTTTGGTGCCCAAACCCCATTTTCCCATGGGAATCTCCCCATTTTGATGGATCCCAGAGAACCCAGGTGGATTTCCAGGATGTTGGGGAAATTCCTGACATTTTTTTCCCTCAGAGTTCGGATTTATTGCTGGAAAAATGAAAAAAAAAGTTAAAAAAACCCTGTAAAATTCCAATTTTGGTGCCCAAACCCCATTTTCCCGTGGGAATCTCCCCATTTTGATGGATCCCAATGACCCCAGGGTGGATTTCCAGGATTTGGGGTGGGAATTCCCAACATTCCCAAGGGTTTTTCCCCTCAGAGCGGGTGGAGGCGCCGTGCCGCAGCGGGGCAGCATCGATGGAGCAGCCGAGCGAGCTCTGACTGCGCCGCGTTCGGGAGCACTTCCATGGCCATGTATCCTACAAGGTACCTGGGAAGTCCCAAAAATCCCTTCTCCCAAATCCCTGCCCCTTTGCCCAAATCCCTGCCCCTTTGCCCAAATCCCTGCCCCTTTTTTCCCAAATTCCTGCCCGTTTTCCCCAAATTCCTGCCCCCTTTCCCCAATTTTCTGCTCCTTTTCCCCAATTTTTTGCCCCTTTTCCCCCACTTTCTGCCTCTTTTTCCCAAATTTCTTCCCCTTTTCCCCAAACTTCTGCCCCTTTTTTCCCAAATTTTCTGACCCTTTTCCCCAAATTCCTGCCCCTTTTCCCCAATTTTCTGCCCCTATTTTCCCAAATTTCTTCCCCTTTTCCCCAAATTTCTGCCCCTTTTCCCAAATTTCTTCCCCTTTTCCCCAAACTTCTGCCCCTTTTTTCCCAAATTTTCTGACCCTTTTCCCCAAATCCCTGCCCCTTTCCCCCAATTTTCTGCTCCTTTTTTCCCAAATTTTCTGCCCCTTTTTGCCAAATTTCTGCCCCTTTTCTCCTAATTTTCTGCCCCTTATTTCAATTTTTTTGCCCCCTTCCCCCAATTTTCTGCTCCTTTTTTCCCAAATTTCTGCCCCTTTTCCCAACTTCCTTTTTTTTCCAAACTCCTGCCCCTTTTCCCAAATTCCTGCCCTTTTTCCCCAAATTCCTGCCCCTTTTCCCAGTTTCTGCCCCTTTTTTCCCCAATTTTCTGTCCGTTTTCCCAAATTTCTCTCTTTTTTCCCCAAATTTCAGGCTGGTTCCAACTCCCCAAAGCCACCTCAAGGTGCTCCCCACCCCCTTGGTGCCACCCCAGGGTGCTCCCCACCCCCCTTGGTGCCACCTCAGGTCCCTCAGGGTGGTCCCAGCCCCCTTGGTGCCACCTCAGGGTGCTCCCCACCCCCTTGATGCCACGTCAGGGTGATCCCAACCCCCTTGGTGCCACCTCAGGGTGCTCCCCACCCCCTTGGTGCCACCCCCGGGTGGTCCCAGACCCTCTCTCAAGCCCCCCCTCCCACCCGCAGGGTCTCCGGTGAGGAATGCAACGGCATCAACGCCAGTCCCAGCCCCCTTGGTGCCACCCCAGGGTGGTCCCAGATCCACCCCAGGGTGATCCCACCCCCCATGGTGCCACCCCAGGGTGATCCCACCCCCCGTGGTGCCACCCCAGGGTGGTCCCCACCCCCTTGGTGCCACCCCAGGGTGATCCCAACCCCCTTGGTGCCACCCCCGGGTGGTCCCAGACCCTCTCTCAAGCCCCCCCTCCCACCCGCAGGGTCTCCGGTGAGGAATGCAACGGCATCAACGCCATGGCGGCCGAGAGCGGCCCCGGCACGCGCCTGCGGAACCTGCCGGTGCTGCCGGACGCGCTGGACTCCACGCAGCCGTCGGCGGCGCCGGCGCCCGGCCAGGCCCAGCCCGGCGTCGGCGTCGGGGTCAATCCGCCGCCGCCGGAGACGTCCAACCCCAACAAGCCCAAGCGCCAAACCAACCAGCTGCAGTACCTGCTCAAGGTGGTCCTCAAGACCCTCTGGAAGCACCAGTTCGCGTGGCCCTTCCAGCAGCCCGTGGACGCCGTCAAGCTCAACCTCCCGGTGGGTTTGGGGAAGGGTGGGGGTCTCCGGGAGGTGGGGTAGGGTGGGGGTCTCCGGGCGGTGGGGAGGGGGGGGGGGTTCAGGTTGACTTGATGATCCATGGTTTGATTGGTTGATCCAGTGGTTGAGTTAGTGCTCCAATGTTGAGTTGGTGCTCCAGTGGTTGGTTTGATGATCCAGTGGTTGAGTTGATGACCCAATGTTCAGTTGATGATGCAGTGGTTGAGTTGATGATCCCATGGTTGGATTGGATGATCCAAGGGTTGGGTTGCATGGTCCAAGAATTCTATTGCATGATCCAAGGGTTGGATTGGATGATCAGGGGTTCGCTTGATGATCCCGTGGTGGATTTGATGATCCAAAGGTTCAGTTGATGCTCCAGTGGTTGGGTTGATGATCCATGGTTTGATTGGTTGATCCAATGGTTCTGTTGATGATCCAATGGTTGGGTTGATGATCCAGTGTTGAGTTGATCCAATGGTGGAGTTGATGATCCAGTGGGGGAGTTGATGATCCAGTGGTGGAGTTGATGATCCAGTGGTTGGGTTGATGATCCCATGGTTGCGTTGGTTGATCCAATGGTTCTGTTGATGATCCAGTGGTTGGTTGATCCGGTGTTGAGGTGATGCTCCAATGGTTGAGTTGGGAGTTGATGATTCAGTTTTGGGTTGATGATCCCATGGTTGCATCGGTTGATCCAATGGTTCTGTTGATGATCCAGTGTTGAGTTGATGCTCCAGTGGTTGAGTTGATCCAGTGTTGAGTTGATGCTCCCATGGTTCCATTGATGCTC
>NW_024362573.1:0-230 GCF_014805655.1 Passer montanus
TTCCTCAGTCCTTATCAGAGAAAAAGTTTTGAAATAAGAACAACATATTCCAGAAGACTTGAAAACTCTTCAATGCTACCATAAGAACAGAATATGTCTATTACCAATTACAAGTTTCATCAGTTTCTCTGGAAAAGAAACAGTGTTAAATATTCAAATTAAACACATTAAATTTTGGCAGAGAAAACTTCGTAAATATGTGTCAAACATTACAAATATTTGATCCTTTG
>NW_024362574.1:0-230 GCF_014805655.1 Passer montanus
AATGAGGACTTTGGGGCCACAAATGAGGATTTTGGGGCGCCCACCTTCTCCTTGGTGAGGTCCTCGTCGCCCTCGGGCTGCTCCACCCCGAACTTGTGGTCCATCTCCTCGCCCCCCTCGCAGATGTTCTTGCCCTTGCACAGGTCGTAGACGTGGGTCAGCCTCTTCTTGGGCTGCCCCTTGGACTTGCCCAGGATGTCCTTGATCTTGGGGTTGTTCTGCCCAAAAAA
>NW_024362575.1:0-230 GCF_014805655.1 Passer montanus
TTTGGGAACTCGAGGGCAGATTTTGGGATGTGAGCCGGGGAATTTTGGGGTTTTTGGGCATTTTTTGGGATTTTGTCTCCCGCAGGGGTGACGGAGGCGCACCTGGAGCCGCTGGAGCAGGAGCTGGAGGCGGCGCTCAGGAGGGAGCAGAGGGGGGGGAGCCCCAAATCTGGGCCCCCCAAAAACGTCCTGGGGCTGCAGCTGCTCCGCAAACAGAGTGAGAAATCCCC
>NW_024362576.1:0-230 GCF_014805655.1 Passer montanus
GCTCGGAGGGACTCTGAGCTCAGGGACAGAGGTGACAGCAGCACGAGTGGTGTCACAGCCTGCCAGGGTGGCTCTCCGGAGGAGGAGGACACGAGGATCTGCAGGTGTCACTGTGCTGCTCCCACACGTGCCCTCTGCAGAGCAAACACAACAATTCTCTTTGGTGTCTTGTGTTCCCAGGGGCAGTGGGGCACCTGCCCCTGCACTGAGGGCACATCCCGGCTGGCACC
>NW_024362577.1:0-230 GCF_014805655.1 Passer montanus
GGTCCAGCTCGGGGGGGGCGGGGCGGGGGGCGCGCCCCTCCCCCACGCCCCGCTCCGGCCACAGCAGCGAGAGCTCCTCGGGGTGGGGGATCCCTGCGGGAGACCCCAGACCCAAATCACACCCTGACCCCCAGGGAAGCCCCCAGACCCCCCCCAGGCGCCCCCAGACCCACACTGTGATCCCCTAGGGAAGCCCCCAGACCCAAATCACACCCAGACCCCCAGGGAAG
>NW_024362578.1:0-230 GCF_014805655.1 Passer montanus
AAATTCCCAAATTTCCCCCAAAATTCCCACATTTCCAACGACCCCAAATTCCCCAAAATTCCAAAAATATTAAAAGTTTTTAAAATAACCCAAAATTTCCAAATTTTCCCCCAAAATTTCCCCATTTTTCTCTTTAAAAATTCAATTTTCCACCTCAAAAAAATCCAATTTTTCCCCAAATTTTCCCATTTTTCCTCCTTTAAAATTTCATTATTTCCCCTCAAAAAAAT
>NW_024362579.1:0-230 GCF_014805655.1 Passer montanus
TGTAGAAAACAAACACAAGGGTTTTTATAAAAAAATTATTTCAGACAATGTAAATAACACCACAAAGTAATATAACTATACTATAATATAAAAAACCAGCAAAATGACTGCATAACAGAAATAAAGCTCTTTTTATGTTAAAATTCTGTGCTATGTGATAGTGACCTAAAAAGGGTAGAGTTAAAGCTTCAGTTTGGAGAAGTGCTAAACAACCTTGTAGGAAGCCTTCA
>NW_024362580.1:0-230 GCF_014805655.1 Passer montanus
AAGAGAAACACACAGAGCCCACACATCTCACACAGAGACATCCAGAACCTCAGAGAGAAAAAGCCCTGAGCTAACACAACATTGTAACACAGTATTCAGAACTACCTTGCTTTTGTGGGGAAAAGAACTGTCATTTCAGCAAGTGTGATAGTAGTGTACACAGCTGTGCCACTGAGCTTTAACAAAGAATAAGCAGTCCAATGTCTGATCTGAAAGCAAGAGAAACAAGA
>NW_024362581.1:0-230 GCF_014805655.1 Passer montanus
TCTTTCCATCCATTATTCCCCCTTTTTTCCCCCTTTCCCCATTTTTTACCCTGTTTTCCCCCATTTTTCCCCACATCTTTTACTGTGTTTTTTCCTCAATTTTCCCCATTTTCCCCCCATTTTTTACCCTGTTTTTTCTCCATTTTTTACCCCATTTCCCCCCATCCTTTACCCCATTCCCCCCTATTTTTCCCCATTTCCCCCTCATTCCCCCCATTTCCCCCATTTCC
>NW_024362582.1:0-230 GCF_014805655.1 Passer montanus
CGCCTTCCGCCGGCGCCGCCTCCCATTGGTCGACGAGACTGCCAATCAAAGCTAGTAACCAATCAGCGGCGTCGAGGGCGGTACCTTAAGGCCGCGCCATTTTAGCTTTTTTGGACTGCAACTCCCGTCACGCCCCGCGGCCCCATAGAGATCTATTAAAGGCTGGACTACAGCTCCCGTCATGCCGCGCGGCAACAAGGGCGCCATTGCAGCGGGGCCTACAACTCCCG
>NW_024362583.1:0-6893 GCF_014805655.1 Passer montanus
ATTCCCAAATTTTGACCCCAAAATCCCCAATTTTTATCCCCAAATCCCCAATTTTTATCCCCAAATTCCCAATTTTTACCCAAAATTCCCATTCTTCCCAAATAATTCCCCCAAAATTCCTTTTTTTCCAAATTTTGCCCCAAAATCCCATTTTTTTCATATTTCCCCCCAAAATTCCCAAATTTCACCTAAAATTCCCAATTTTTACCCCAAATTCCCCCAAAATTCCCAATTTCTACCACAAATTTCCATTTTTTACCCCAAATTTCCCCCAAAATTCCCATTTTCCCTGAAAATTCCCCATTTCACCACAAATTTTTGCCCCAAATTCCCAATTTTTTCACATTTCCCCCAAATTCCTCAGTTTTACCTCTGATTCCCCAATTTTTACCCCAAAATTCCCAATTTTGACCCCAAATTCCCCCAAAATTCCCAATTTTTACCCCAAAATCCTCAATTTTTATCCCCAAATTCCCAATTTTTACCCCAAATTCCCCCAAAATTCCCAAATTTTACCCCAAATTCCCAATTTTAACCCCAAAATCCTCCAAAAATTCCCAATTTTTACCCCAAATTCCAAAATTTTTACCCCAAAATCCCCAATTTTAACCCAAAATTCCCCATTTTCCCCCCAAATCCCCCAGAATTCCCAATTTTTCTACCCAAAAATTCCAATTTTTTACCAAAATTCCCCACATTTTTACCTAAAATTCCCAAATTTTGACCCCAAAATCCCCAATTTTTACCCAAAATTCCCATTCTTCCCAAATAATTCCCCCAAAATTCCCAATTTCTACCACAAATTTCCATTTTTTACCCCAAATTTCCCCCAAAATTCCCATTTTCCCTGAAAATTCCCCATTTCACCACAAATTTTTGCCCCAAATTCCCAATTTTTTCACATTTCCCCCAAATTCCTCAGTTTTACCTCTGATTCCCCAATTTTTACCCCAAAATTCCCAATTTTGACCCCAAATTCCCCCAAAATTCCCAATTATAACCCCAACATTTCCATCTTTTACCCCATTTTCCCCAAATTTGACCCCAAATTCCAAAGTTTTTTCCAAATTTTCCCCAAAATCCCAAATTTTTACCCCAAAATTCCCAATTTTTACCCCAAAATCCTCAATTTTTATCCCCAAATTCCCAATTTTTACCCCAAATTCCCCCAAAATTCCCAAATTTTACTCCAAATTCCCAATTTTAACCCCAAAATCCTCCAAAAATTCCAATTTTTTACCCCAAATTCCAACATTTTTACCCCAAAATCCCCAATTTTAACCCAAATTCCCAATTTTAACCCAAAATTCCCAATTTTTGATCCCAAATTTTTACCCCAAAATTCCCAATTTTTACCCCCAAATTCCCAATTTTCCCCCAAATCCCCAATTTTTGCCCCAAATCCCCAGAATTCCCAATTTTTCTATCCAAAAATTGCCATTTTTTAACAAAATTCCCCAATTTTTTCCCCAAAATTTCCAATTTTGACCCAAAATTCCCCCAAAATCCCCAATTTTTACCCAAAATTCCCCAATTTTAACCCAAAATTCCCAATTTTGACCCCAAATTCCCCCAAAATTCCCAATTATAACCCCAACATTTCCATCTTTTACCCCATTTTCCCCAAATTTGACCCCAAATTCCCAATTTTTTTCCAAATTTTCCCCAAAATCCCAAATTTTTACCCCAAAATTCCCAATTTTTACCCCCAAATTCCCAATTTTCCCCCAAATCCCCAATTTTTGCCCCAAATCCCCAGAATTCCCAATTTTTCTATCCAAAAATTGCCATATTTTAACAAAATTCCCCAATTTTACCCCAAAATTCCCAATTTTGACCCCAAATCCCCCCAAAAATCCCAATTTTTTTCCCAAAATTTCCAATTTTTACCCAAAATTCCCCCAAAATCCCCAATTTTTACCCAAAATTCCCCAATTTTAACCCAAAATTCCCAATTTTGATCTGAAATTCCCCCCAAATTCCCAATTTTTCCTCCAAAATTCCCAACTTTTACCCAAAATTCCCAATTTTTACCCAAAATTCCCAATTTTGACCCCAAATTCCAAATTTTTTCCAAATTTTCCCCAAAATCCCAAATTTTTACCCAAGAACTCCCAATTTTTACCCCAAAATTCCCAATTTTGACCCCAAATCCCCCCAAAAATCCCAATTTTTTTCCCAAAATTTCCAATTTTTACCCAAAATTCCCCCAAAATCCCCAATTTTTCCTCCAAAATTCCCAACTTTTACCCAAAATTCCCAATTTTTACCCAAAATTTCCCCCAAAACCCCAATTTTTATCCCCAAATTCCCATTGTTCCCAAATAATTCCCCCCAAAATTCCTTTTTTCCAAATTTTGCCCCAAATGCCCAATTTTTTCACATTTCCCCCCAAAATTCCCAATTTTTACCCCATATTCCCCAGAATTCCCAATTTTTACCCCAATTTTTCCTTAAAAATTCCCTTTTTCCCCCAAATTTGACCCCAAATTCCAAATTTTTTTCCCAATTTCCCCCAAAATTTCTGTTTTTAACCCCAAATTCCCCCAAAATCCCAAATTTTTACCCCAAAATCCCCAACTTCAACCCAAAATTCCCAAAAAATTCCCAATTTTTACCCCAAATCTCCCAGAATTCCCAATTTTCGACCCGAAAATTCCCCAATTTTTTACCAATATTCCCCAAATTTTTACCCCCAAATCCCCAATTTTAACCCAAAATTCCCCCAAATTCCCAAATTTTTACCCCAAAATTCCCCATTTTAACCCAAAATTCCCCCCAAATTCCCAATTTTTATCCCAAATTCCCAATTTTTACCCTAAAATCCCCAATTTTACCCCAAATCCCCCAGAATTCCCATTTTTTCTACCCCAAAATTCCCATTTTTTCCCAAAATCCCCAATCTTTCCCAAAAACTTCCCTTTTTTTCCCCCAAATTTCCCTCAAAATTTCCATTTTTTTCCCCATTTTTTCCCCCAAAATTCCGATTTTTCTGCCCAAATTTTCCCTCCAAATTCCCGGATTTTTTCACTTCCCCATTTTCCCCAAATTCCCAGTTTTTTTCCCCAAAATTCCCATGTTTAACCATTTTCTCCCCCCAGGTCTGTACAGGGAGTACCGGGAGCTGAAAAAGAGGGAAAAAAATTCGGGAGAAACGGGAAATTCGGGAGCCCAAAAATCCCCACAGGAGCAGCAGGTGTGGAAACCCCAAAACCCCAAAAATCCCCCCAAAAAAAGCCCCAAAAAATCCCAAATAAATCCCAAAAACCCCACAGGAGCAGCAGGTGCTGAAACCCCAAAAACCAAAAAAAAATCCTAAAAAAAGCCCCAAAAAGCCCCAAAAAATCCCCAAAAATCCCAAAGGAGGAGCTGAAACCCCAAAATCCCAAAAATCAAAAAAAAAAAAATTCCCAAAAATCCCCCCCAAAAAAGCCCCAAAAAATCCCAAATAAATCCCAAAAACCCCACAGGAGCAGCAGGTGCTGAAACCCCAAAACCCCAAAAATCCCCCCAAAAAAAGCCCAAAAATTCCCAAATAAATCCCAAAGAACCCCAGAGGAGCAGCAGGTGCTGAAACCCCAAAACCCAAAAATCCCCCCAAAAAAACCCCAAAAAAAAGCCCCAAAAATTCCCAAATAAATCCCAAAAAACCCCACAGGAGCAGCAGGTGCTGAAACCCCAAAAACCACAAAAAACCCCAAAAAACCCCCAAAAATTAAATTTAAAAAAAAATCCCCAAAAACCCCAAAAGAGGAGCAGGTGCTGAAACCCCAAAAACCCCAAAAAAACCCAAAAATTAAATTTAAAAAAAAACGAAAAATACCCCAAAGGAGGAGCAGGTGCTGAAACCCCAAAAAATCCCCAAAAAACCCCCAAAAACCCCAAAAATTAAAAAGACAAAAATCCCAAAAAATCCCCAAAAATCCCTAATGAGTAGCAGGTGCTGAAACCCCAAAAAATCCCCAAAGATCCCAAAGGAGGTGCTGAAACCCCAAAAAATCCCCAAAAATCCCTAATGAGTAGCAGGTGCTGAAACCCCAAAAATCCCCCCAAAAAAACCCATGGGGGATTTTTGGGCTGGGATTTTTGGGGGATTTTTGGGACTTTTGGGATGGGATTTTTGGGGGATTTTTGGGATGGGATTTTTGGGGTTTGGGGGATTTTTGGGATTTTTGGGATGGGATTTTTTGGGGATTTTTGGGATGGGATTTTTTGGGGATTTTTGGGATGGGATTTTTGGGATGGGATTTTTGGGATTTTTGGGATGGGATTTTTGGGGGATTTGGGGGATTTTTGGGATGGGATTTTTGGGATTTTGAGCTGGGATTTGGGGGATTTTTGGGACTTTGGGCTGGAATTTGGGGAACTTTTGGGGATTTGGGGGATTTTTGGGCTGGGATATTTTTTTGGGATTTTTTGGGGGATTTTGGGCTGGGATTTTTTTGGGATTTTTGGGATTTTAGGCTGAGATTTTTTTGGGATTTTGGGGATTTTTGGGTGGGGATTTTTGGTATTTGGGAGATAGCTGGGATTTTTGGGGTGGGATTTGGGGAACTTTTTGGGATTTAGGGGATTTCTGGGCTGGAGTTTTGGGGATTTTGGGCTGGGATTTTTTGGGATTTAGGGGATTTTTAGGCTGAGATTTTTGGGATTTTGGGCTGGGACTTTTTTGGGATTTGGGGGATTTTGGGCTGGGATTTTGGGGATTTTGGGCTGGAATTTGGGGAAGTTTTTGGGATTTGGGGGATTTTTGGGATTTTTGGGCTGGGATTTTTTGGGATTTAGGGGATTTTTGTGATTTGGGATTTTTTTGGGATTTGGAGGATTTTTGGGACTGGGCTGGAATTTGGGGAACTTTTTGGGATTTTTGGGATTTTGGGCTGGGATTTTTTAGGGATTTTTGGGATTTTGGGCTGGGATTTTTTGGGACTTTGGGAATTTTGGGGATTTTGGCCTGGACGTTTTTGGGATTTCCTGCTGGAATTCCCCAGATCTCTGGGATTTTTTTGGCCTCTGCTCCGTGTTCGAGCAGATTTGGGCGATTTTTTCCCAAAATTCACCCAATTTTGGGGGATTTTTTGGGATTTTTATGTCATTCCAGGTGGAAGATTTGTTTTGGGCTGGGATTTTTTGGGATTTGAGGATTTTTGGGATTTGGGGAATTTTTTGGGATTTTGGGGATTTTTGGGATTTGGGAGATTTCTGGGATTTTTGGGGTGGGATTTGGGGAATTTTTGGGGATTTGGGGGATTTTTGGGCTGGGATTTTTGGGATTTTTGGGCTGGGATTTTTTTGGGATTTAGGGGATTTTTGGGCTGGGATTTTTGGGCTGGGATTTTTGGGATTTTGGGCTGGGACTTTTTTGGGATTTGGGGGATTTTTGGGCTGGAATTTTTGGGATTTTGAGGATTTTTAGGCTGGGATTTTTTTGGGATTTGGGGGATTTTTGGGCTGGGATTTTTTGGGACTTTGGGAGTTTTTGGGATTTTGGGCTGGGATTTTTTTGGGAATTTTGGGATTTTGGGCTGGGATTTTTTGGGATTTTCTGCTGGGATTTTGGGGATTTTGGGATTTCCTGCTGGAATTCCCCAGATCTCTGGGATTTTTTTGGCCTCTGCTCCGTGTTCGAGCAGATTTGGGCGATTTTTTCCCAAAATTCACCCAATTTTGGGGGATTTTTTGGGATTTTTGGGCTGGGATTTTTTGGGATTTGGGGGATTTTTGGGCTGGGATTTTTTGGGACTTTGGGAGTTTTTGGGATTTTGGGCTGGGATTTTTTTGGGAATTTTGGGATTTTGGGCTGGGATTTTTTTGGGAATTTTGGGATTTTGGGCTGGGATTTTTTTGGGAATTTTGGGATTTTGGGCTGGGATTTTTTTGGGAATTTTGGGATTTTGGGCTGGGATTTTTTGGGATTTTCTGCTGGGATTTTGGGGATTTTGGGATTTCCTGCTGGAATTCCCCAGATCTCTGGGATTTTTTTGGCCTCTGCTCCGTGTTCGAGCAGATTTGGGCGATTTTTTCCCAAAATTCACCCCCTTTGGGGGATTTTTTGGGATTTTGGTGTCATTCCAGGTGGAAGATTCGGGATTTTGGGGCTCCCACCTGAACCGGAGCCCGAAATGCCCCGGGAGGAGGCAGAGCCACAAACCCCGGGCAGGAATTTCCCAGATTTATGGGATGAAGCTCAAAGCCAAACTGGGAACCCCTGGCAAGGTCAGCAGGGCTTTGGGGCAGCTCTCACCCCAAAATTTGGGATCCCAAAAATGGGAGAATCCCAAAAATCAGAGACACAAAAAGCAGAGACCTCGAAAGTTGGAAAATCCCAAAATTTGGGATTCTCCAGAATTAAAGATCCCAAAAATTGGAGACACCAAAAATCAGAGAATCCCAAAATTTGGGATCCCCTAAAATTAAAGATCCCAAAAACTGGAGACACCAAAAATCAGAGACCCCAAAATTCAGAGAATCCCAAAATTTGGGACTCCTGAAAATTTGAGACCCCAAAATTTAGAGAATCCCAAAATTTGGGACACCCTAAAATTAAAAATCCCAAAAACTGGAGACACCAAAAATCGGAGTCACCAAAAGTTGGAGAATCCCAAAATTTGGGAGCCCTGAAAATTTGAGACCCCAAAAATCAGAGACCCCAAAATTTAGAGAATCTCAAAATTAAAGACCCTGAAAATTTGAGATCCCAAAATCAGAGACCTCAAAAATTGAAGAATCCCAAAATTTGGGATCCCCTAAAATTAAAGATCCCAAAAATTGGAGACCCCTAAAATCAGAGACCCCAAAAGTTGGAGAATCCCAAAATTTAGGATCTCAAAAATTGGAGAATCTCAAAAATCAGAGACCTCAAAGGTTGGAGAATCCCAAAATTTGGGACTCCT
>NW_024362584.1:0-230 GCF_014805655.1 Passer montanus
CACATCCTTCTCTTGAGGCCGTGTCCATCCGACCTTGGAGGCAGCTTTTATATGTGGTTATTAGAGGTTAAATGTTGATGGTTTATGTCACAATGGGTTGAAGATGTAACCAAAGCTTTGTGGAGATGGGTTATCATCAATAAAGTCACCCACGGCACTGGTGTGCTGTGCTTTGTGTGTGTGTGGTGAAGAGGAGCCCCATTTCCTGGCAGAGCTTTTCACAGAATTCA
>NW_024362585.1:0-230 GCF_014805655.1 Passer montanus
TGGTGGAGGACGTGTCCTGCTCTCCTATCATGCCCCTACTGTATCAGAATTTCTTTTTCCAGTTGTCAGTGGTCTCCTACTACTGGGGGTTATTCCAGCTGATTCCCATCAGCAATGTGCAGTATATGTACAAGTTCTGCAAGCTCTGCTGCCACTGGGACCTGCCTGAGCGCCTGTGGTTGGTGGTGAAAAGTGTCCAATACTGGGCCTTCTTTGCTCTCTTCACTGTC
>NW_024362586.1:0-230 GCF_014805655.1 Passer montanus
GGTGTCCCCACCAGAGCAGGGCGCGGATGTCGTCCCCGAAGCCGAAGGACAGCAGCAGGTCGGCCTCGTCCAGCACCAGCAGCTCCAGGCACGGCCGCAGCGCCAGGCTGTGCCCGGCCACGTGCGCCAGGACACGGCCCGGGGTGCCCACCACGATGTCCGGCAGCTCCATCAGCACCGGCCTGGGGACACCGGGGTCACAGGGGTCAGGGACAGCCAGGGGACAGCCA
>NW_024362587.1:0-230 GCF_014805655.1 Passer montanus
CTCCTTCTGCCCCCAGAGCAGGTGGAAGGAGCTGGGCAGCACTGTCTCAGGTGAAGGAGCAGCCACAAACCACTGGTTTGCAGCAGAAGGGAGCAGTGGGAGCAGTGATTAAAAGAGCTGCCTCTTCCCTTGAGTGGGAGCCCAGGGCTGCCCTGTGCCCAGCTCATTCTGATCCTGCCCACTGCCACAGTGGCCAGCATTGTGA
This sequence comes from Passer montanus, assembly GCF_014805655.1. Taxonomy (NCBI): domain Eukaryota; kingdom Metazoa; phylum Chordata; class Aves; order Passeriformes; family Passeridae; genus Passer; species Passer montanus. Next base: position 206 of record NW_024362587.1, read on the forward strand.
GGGAGGGGGGTCAGCTCTGCACGAG
>NW_024362588.1:0-230 GCF_014805655.1 Passer montanus
GGGCGGCGGGGCAGAGCGCGGCCCGGCTCTGCCCGGGGCGGCCCCGCGGCCGCTCCTCCATTGTCTCCCGCGGCCCCACGCGGCCGGGGCGTCCCACCTGCCGCCGGGGGAGCGGGGGGTCCCCGCCGGGCCAAGCCCACTCACCTCCATCTTGATGTCGCCCCCGGCCAGGCCGGCGGCGCAGGGCGGCCCCGCGGCCTCGCCGGCGCTGGCGCCCGGTGGCAGCGGCG
>NW_024362589.1:0-230 GCF_014805655.1 Passer montanus
CCCAAAAATTTGGTTCAAATTCCTTAAAATCGCCTAAAAAAACCTTCAAGACCCCCAAAATCCTCCCCAAAGCCCCCCAAAATCCTCCCAAACCCACCCAGAATCTCCCCAAAATCTTCCAGGACCTTCCTAACCCTCCCTAAATCCCCCAAAATTCCCCCCAAATCCCCAAAATTTTATGCCAAATCCCCACAAAAATCACCCAAATCCCCCCAAACTGCCCCAAAATC
>NW_024362590.1:0-230 GCF_014805655.1 Passer montanus
GGGATTTTTCCATGCAGGAGAGGAATAAAGGTTAAATTTTAACATTTCATCTTTAAAAGGATGCCAGAAACTTTCCCCAAGTTCCCTTAAAACCCAAAACTGGTGGTTTGTAACGAGAAATGGGAGGAGAGGAGTAAAGGTTAAATTTTAACCTTTAATCCCTAAAACCCTCTCCTGGAAGATGCCAGAAACCTTTCCCCCGTTCCCTTAAAACCCAAAACGGGTGGATT
>NW_024362591.1:0-230 GCF_014805655.1 Passer montanus
TGACCACCTGGACCTGTGACCACCTGAACCGTGACCACTGGACCTGTGACCACCTAGACTTGTGACCACCTGAGCCCCATGACCACCTGGACAGTGATCACCTGAACCTTCTGACCACCTGAACCTTGGAACCACCTTGTAAGTGACCACCTGGACTTCACGACCACCTAGACCACTTTCAGAGTGACCACCTGAACCTTCTGACCACCTGGACTGTGACCACCTGGACT
>NW_024362592.1:0-230 GCF_014805655.1 Passer montanus
GCTGTGCCAGGAACAGCGGCAGCAGGTGCTCCACCGTGTTGTCCTTGCCCAGGATGGGCGACAGCCCCATGATCACCGAGGCCAGCGCCGACTTCACGTGCTGGTTGGCATCGGACACCAGCTCCTGCCAGGTGGGCACGGGGGGCACAGGTGAGCTCACCTGGCCTCGGGGCGGGGCCTGAGGGCGGCTCTGAGGCCGCCTGGATGTGACCAAAGGTGTGCCCGGAGTG
>NW_024362593.1:0-230 GCF_014805655.1 Passer montanus
GGCTCAGGGTGGGTCTGGGGTCTCAGGGCCCGCCGGGGCCAGTCCCGGGGGTCCCAGGGGTCTCTGCCCCCCCCAGGTGCAAGCGGCTGATGGGGATGACGCCGGGGGGCCCGGAGCTGTCGGAGCTGGAGGGGCTGCGGGCGCGGGACCCCGCGGGGGCCGGGGCCCGCGAGAGGCAGCTGGCCGAGGGGCTGCTGGCCCGGCTGGGGGACATGCCGTGAGTGGGGAGG
>NW_024362594.1:0-1904 GCF_014805655.1 Passer montanus
AAATGGGGGAAAGGGGGGGAAATGGGGGGAAAGGGAAAAAAAGGGGGGAAGGGGGAAGATAGAGAGAAAAGGGGGAAAATAGGGAGAAATAGAGAAAAAAGTGGGAAAAATAGGGGGAAAAGAGAAAAAAAGTGGGAAAAGGGGGGGGGAAATGGGGATAAAAGGGGAAAAAAGGGGAAAATTAGGGGGGAAAAGGGGGGAGAGGGGAAAAAGGGAGAAGATAGAGGAAAAAATGGGGGAAATAGGGAGAAAAGGGGAAAATAGGGAAAAAGGGGACAGGGGAAAATAGGGGGAAAAGGGAGGGAAAATGGGGAAAAAAGGGGGAAATTTGGAAAAAAGGGGGCAAAATAGGGGGCAAAATAGGGGGAAAAATAGGGAAAAGGCGGGAAAGGGGAAGAGAGAAAAAAGGGAGGAAAAGGGAAAAAAGGAGGGAGAAAAGGGAAAAAGGGGGAAAATTGGAAAAAGGGGAAAAATAGGGGAAAAGGGGAAAAAAGGGTTGAGGAAAAGGGGAAAGAGGAGGAAGAAGAAAACATGAGGGGAAAGGAGGGGGAAAAGAGGGAAGAAAATGGGGGAATGAGGAAAATAAGGAAAAAAGGGAAGAAAATGGGGAAAAGGGAAGGGAAAAGAGGGGAAAAGGGAGAGAAAATGGGGGAAAATTGGGGAAAATTGGGAAAAAGGAGGAAAAGGGGGAGAAAAGGGGAAAAGAGGGAAGAAAATGAGGAAAAAAAGAAAGGGAAAGGAGGAAAAAAGGGGAAAAGAGGGAAAAGACGGAGGAAAAAGGGGAAATAGGGAATGGGGGAAAGAAGGAAAAGAGGAAAAGGAAAAATGAGGAAAAGGAAGAAGAAATGGGAGAAAAGGATGAAAGATGGGGAAAAAGGAGGAGGAAAAGAATAAAAAGGGGAGAAATGGGGGAAAGGAGAGAAAATGGGAAAAAAGGAGGAAAATCAAGGAAAAAGGAGGAAAAAAGGAGAAAAATCAGGGGAAAGGAGGAGAAAAATCAGGAAAAAAGAGGAGGAAAAAAGGAGAAGAATCAGGGAAAAGTAGAAGGGGAAAGGAGAAAAATCAGGGGAAAAAAAGGAGAAGAGTCAGAGAAAAAAAGAGAAAAATCAGGGAAAAAAAGGAGAAAAATCAGGGGAAGAAAAGGAGAAGAGTCAGAGAAAAAAAGAGAAAAATCAGGGGGAAAAAGAGAGGGAAAAAAGAGAAAAAATAGGGAAAAGTAGAGGGGGGAAAGGAGAAAAATCATGGAAAAAGAGGGAGGAAAAGGAGAAAAAATAGGGAAAAGTAGAGGGGGGAAAACGGAAAAAGGGAGAAAAATCAGAGAAAAAAAGGAGAAAAATCGGGGAAAAAGGGGGGAAAAAGGAAAAAAACAGGGCAAAAAGAGAGGAGGGAAAGGAGAAAAAATAGGGGAAAAGAGAGGGGAAAAGGTGAAAAAATAGGGAAAAAAGGAGGAAAAATGAGAAAAATGGAAAAAGAGGGGGGGGAAAGGAGAAAAAAAACGGAAAAAAGGAGGAGAAAAATCAGAGGAAAAAAGGAGGAAAATCAGGGAAAAAAAAGGAGAAAAATCAGAGGAAAAAGAGAAATATCAGGGAAAAAATGCAGAAAAATCAGGGAAAAAGAGGAGGAAAATCAGGGGAAAAAAGGAGGAAAAAAAGAAAAATTAGGGAAAAAAGGGAGAAAAAATAGGGGAAAAAAAGGAGGAAAAAAACAGGGAAAAAGGAGGGGAAAAGGAGAAAAATCAGGGAAAAAGAGGGGAAAAAAGGAGAAAAATCAGGGGAAAGGAGGAGAAAAATCAGGAAAAAAGAGGAGGAAAAAAGGAGAAGAATCAGGGAAAAGTAGAAGGGGAAAGGAGAAAAATCAGGGGAAAAAAAGGAGAAGAGTCAGAGAAAAAAAGAGAAAAATCAGGG
>NW_024362594.1:2630-4256 GCF_014805655.1 Passer montanus
CCATCCCCCACTCCCCATCCCCCACACCCTCCACTGGCGGCGGGGCTGGCTTATCAAAACTCCCATCAAAAATAGATCCTATAGAATTATAATTTCCTTTCTCCTCTCCTTTCCCATGTCCATTTTGGGGTTTTGGGGTCCCGGCGTCACTCGGTGAGCAGCTGCTGCAGGAGGCTCTTCCCCTGTCCCGGCGGCGGCGCTGCCGGCACGGCGCCGGCGCTTTTGGCGTTGCCCAGCGGCGCCGGCGCGTTGAGGTAGGGATCCCCCACCAGGTTGACGGTGCACTGCACGTCGGCGAACACCTGCACCTGCTGCACCTGGGCCGGGCCCCGACGGGGAGGAAAGGAAAGAGATTTGTGGGTTGGGAGGTTCAGGTGCTGAGACAGACAAAAAATTGGGGTTGTGGTGGGAAAATGGCTCCTGAGGGAGGTGGGGTGGGCTGGAGGCATCTCAGGGGGTTCAGGAATGGGGTGGGTGGAGATGTGCTGGAGTTCTGTGGGTTGGAACGTTCAGGCGCTGAGACAGATTAAAAAATTGGGGTTGTGGTGGGAAAATGGCTCCCAATGGAGGTGGGGAGGGGCTGGAGGCATCTCAGGGGGTTCAGGGGTGGAGCTGTGCTGGAGTTCTGTGGGTTGGGAGGCTCCTGGTGGCTCCAGGCATTGATCTGGGACAAAAAATTGGTTTTATGGCAGAAAAACGGCTCCCAAAGGAGCTGGGGTGGGGCTGGAGGCATCTCAGGGGGTTCAGGGGTGGAGCTGTGCTGGAGTTCTGTGGGTTGGGAGGCTCCTGGTGGCTCCAGGCATTGATCTGGGACAAAAAATTGGTTTTATGGCAGAAAAACGGCTCCCAAAGGAGCTGGGGTGGGGCTGGAGGCATCTCAGGGGGTTCAGGGGTGGAGATGTGCGGGAGTTCTGTGGATTGGGAGGTTCCTGGTGGCTCCCAGTTGCTCATCCAGGAAAAAAAATTGGTTTTATGGCAGAAAAACAGCTCCCAGTGGAGGTGGGGAGGGGCTGGAGGCATCTCAGGGGGTTCAGGGGTGGAGATGTGCTGGAGTTCTGTGGATTGGAACGTTCAGGTGCTGATCCAGATAAAAAATTTGGGATTGTGGTGGGAAAATGGCTCCTGAGGGAGCTGGGGAGGGGCTGGAGGCATCTCAGGGGGTTCAGGAATGGGGTGGGTGGAGATGTCCTGGAGTTCTGTGGATTGGGAGGTTCCTGGTGGCTCCCAAGTGCTCATCCAGGAAAAAAATTGGGATTATGGTGGAAAAACGGCTCCTGAGGGAGGTGGGATGGGGCTGGAGGCATCTCAGGGGGTTCAGGGGTGGAAGTGTCCTGGAGTTCTGTGGATTGGGAGGTTCCTGGTGGCTCCAGGGACTGATCCAGGGAAAAAAGCTTGGGATTATGGTGGAAAAACGGCTCCCAATGGAGGTGGGGAGGGGCTGGAGGCATCTCAGGGGGTTTGAGGAACGGGGTGGGTGGAGATGTGCTGGAGATTTGTGCATTGGGAAGCTCCTGGTGGCTCTGGGCATTGATCCGGGGAAAAAAATGGTTTTATGGTGGAAAAACGTCTCTGAACCAAGCTGGGGTGGGGCTGGAGGCATCTCAGGGGGTTCAGGGGTGGAGCTGT
>NW_024362594.1:5684-6288 GCF_014805655.1 Passer montanus
AATGCCCCAAATCCCCCGATGGGGTTTGGGATGGAGATCTCGTGGTTGGTGGGGTTTGGGATGGAGATCTCGTGGTTGGTGGGGTTTGGGATGGAGATCTCGTGGTTGGTGGGGTTTGGGATGGAGATCTCGTGGTTGGTGGGGTTTGGGATGGAGATCTCGTGGTTGGTGGGGTTTGGGATGGAGATCTCGTGGTTGGTGGGGTTTGGGATGGAGATCTCGTGGTTGGTGGGGTTTGGGATGGAGATCTCGTGGTTGGTGGGGTTTGGGATGGAGATCTCGTGTTGGGTGGGATGTGGGATGGACATCTCATGTTTGGTGGGATTTGGGATGGAGATCTTGTGAGTTCTGGGGTTTGGGATGGATCTTGTGAGTGGTGGGATTTTGGGATAGGGATCTCATGTGTGGTAGGATTTTGGGATATGGATCTGGTGAGTGGTGGGAGTGGGGATGGAGATCTCATGTTTGATAGGATTTGGGATGGATCTCATGTTCGGTGGGATTTTGGGATGGAGATCTGGTGTTTGGTGGGATTGGGATGGAGATCTTGTGACTGGTAGATTTTGGGATGGATTTCTCATGTTTGGTGGGATTTGGGATGGAG
>NW_024362595.1:0-230 GCF_014805655.1 Passer montanus
AAAGGCTGGAGGGGATGGCACAGCCTGAGCCCTGCCAGGGCCGCTGGTCACTGCCATGGGCCCCTCTGCTTTTCCCAGATCCCCCTGCCCGGCGCGAGCAAGGAGGCCCAGATGGCTACGACGATGTCCTGGATGTGCCCCAGGAGCCCCCCGCTGCCAGCACTGGGGACATGTGCGAGGGAGTGGCACGGCAGAGCTGGATGTGTGTCCTCCCCACAGGTGAGAGGGCT
>NW_024362596.1:0-230 GCF_014805655.1 Passer montanus
AGGAAGAGAAGAGGGCTATTGAAGCTGAAGAAGAGTCATGGCACAAGAGCAGGGGATGAAGTAGCTTACAACTAGTTTGAGTAGTGGACTTTTGAAGACACATGTCTGCTAAAATTTCTTGGGGTAAATGCTCTGAGTAGTTCTTAAAATGAATATTAAATTGTAAGATGAAGGACTTAGGTCACTGATGGTGATAGCCTAGCCTTGTCATACTTCAGACCCCTCTAACA
>NW_024362597.1:0-230 GCF_014805655.1 Passer montanus
TCCTTCAGAGATTCCTCTTTTTTTTTCCCTCTCCTGGTTCACATCACTGAGATTTTTTACACCCTTTAGGTTTGAGCTTTCTCCTGGCATTGGGACTTTTTCAGCCTTTAGGCTCAAACTTGAGGACCCACAGAAAGAAAATCAGGGACAGCATGTGAAGGGCAAATGGGTACAAGAAGGAAAATATGTTAGGATAATATCTTAGGATAATATGTCAGGATAATATGTTA
>NW_024362598.1:0-230 GCF_014805655.1 Passer montanus
TTCCATTTCTAGAGACAAAACTCTAGAAGTATCACTGGAATATGGGGACCAGGAGACAAAGAAAGTTTTCAGGTACCCTGAAAAAAAAAAAAGGGCAGTAACTGAAGAGAGGGTTTGTGTAAGATTTCTGTAGGATAGCCTTGAGAAAAGTTATTTTCACTTACAAAAACTTAATTGAATAATTATTTGCCTGTGGGTAGAGCACAAATCAGCAAACACTCACTCCAGCC
>NW_024362599.1:0-230 GCF_014805655.1 Passer montanus
AAAAAAAAAAAAAAAAAGAACAAAAATCCAAACCAAAACAAACAAACCGAAAAAAGCCCCATATCAGCAACCACAGGAACACCAAAATAAACCCAAAGCAAAACAAGAAAAATATGAAAAACAGCAACAAAAAAGCACCGCAATTATACCCTACTCCCTCCCCCCCCCCCAAAAAATGGGGGGGGGAATAAAAAACAAAACCACAAAAAAGGGGAAAGAAGCCCACCAAA
>NW_024362600.1:0-230 GCF_014805655.1 Passer montanus
GCAGCCTTACTTGTTAACACCCTAAGGAATGTGAATTAAGTGGATCTGTATCCACAGGGACATATGAACGCCTGAGCCTCCAGGCTTATGCCAGGAGATCCCTAACCTGAAATTCAGCAGTTCTTCGAAATCTGGAATTTTTCTGGGAGGGTGTTAGGGCTCAGCCTTACTGGTTTGGTCAAAGCAAGGACACACAACACGCTGGTGACAAACTGAGCACATTGGAAGAT
>NW_024362601.1:0-230 GCF_014805655.1 Passer montanus
CCCTAAAAACAACCCCAAAATTAGGGAGCTCCCCCCCCCAAAAAAAAACCCCTACAAAAATAACCCCAAAATTACTCAAAATAATCCCAAAACACTCAAACCAACCCCAAAATAACCCCAAAATCCCCAAATTGGGGGGGTTTAAGGTTTTTTTTTTTCGGGGGGTCCCAGAAATTTCAGGGGGATGAGAACTGGGGGGGGGACCCCCGAAATTTGGGGGGGGATCCTGA
>NW_024362602.1:0-230 GCF_014805655.1 Passer montanus
TTGTGGGCGTGGTTTCCCATGGGTGGGTGTGGCCACTTTTGTGGTGGGCGTGGCCAAAGCTGGATGGGTGTGGTCACATTTGGGGGCGTGGTCAGACTTAGGGGAGGGGCTAAACACACCTGGGGGTGTGGCCACAGCCTTGGTGGGCGTGGCCACACAAGCAAGGGTGAGGTCACTGCGGTGGTGGGCGGGGCTACAAATGGGGGCGTGGTCACACCTGCAGTGGGCGT
>NW_024362603.1:0-230 GCF_014805655.1 Passer montanus
CCCAAAATCCCAAAATTTCCCCCAAAAATTCCCAGTTTCAAAAAAATCCCCAAAATTTCCCAAAATCCCAAAAATTCTCCCCAAAAATAAAAAATTTCCATAAAAATCCCCCAAAATTTCACAAAAAATCCCCAAAAAAACTTTAAAAAAAAACCCCAAAAAACCTTTAAAAATCACAAAAATTTCACCCAAAATTCCCCGAAAAGATCCCAAAAAAATCCCCCAAAATC
>NW_024362604.1:0-230 GCF_014805655.1 Passer montanus
AATGAATTCTAAAAATTGGAAGAGAAAAAAAAGGCATTGCAGTAGAATCAAATCAAAACTGAATAATGTTACTAATTTCAAATGGAAATAGACATGTCAATAAGGGGACTTCTTTGATGGGGGATACTGAGATATTCTGTGCTTTGTTCCCCACTGACTTTTGCTGTTTTTTCCATGGAGAATGCAAGGAAAAGCAGCAGCGGGTGTTCCTGGAGTACTCACATCACTGG
>NW_024362605.1:0-27818 GCF_014805655.1 Passer montanus
CCTTGCACATCTAATTCTGGCCACACTTCCGAACAATAGTGAATCATCTTAACTTTATCTAATCCTTCTGTGGCTTCTATAGAGTCCCATTTCTCTAATAGTTCACCTAGGGGACTATGGGGAGGTATATTCCTCAGTCTCTGGCCACTTTTCTTACTATTGCACCTTCCCATTTTTTTCTGGCCTCAAAAAAAAATCACAAAGATGCCTTTACTCTAAAGGAAATATATCTTATTTAAGAAGTCCCGACCTCCTTTGCCGAAACTCCAATTTCTCTGACCCTTTTCATCAGGACTTTGTTGAGATCTTGGCCTCTCTTGCCAAGACTCAACAAACAAACAAAACAAAAAAATCCTTGATACCCTGATCTCTGAGGTTGTATGCCTGGCCTCCTTTTTCAGGACTTAGAGAGATCTCGGCCTCCCTTGCCAAGACTCAACCAACAAAACCTCGAGACCCTGGCCTCTGAGGTTGTATGCCTGACTTCCTTCGTCAGGACTTTGTTTGCCTGCAGGGCTTTTAAACTTTCCCGAATCCTTCTAGGGACTTGTGAGTTTGCCTAACATCTCTTGTCAGGACTTAAAACAAAAGTATTGCCTGATTTTCAGTTTGCCTGACCTTCCCCTGACAGGACTTACGCTTCAGGACTTGGAAAAACTCGAGACAGGCTTCCTCTGCCAGACCTCGTGCCTTACCTCCATCGTCAGGACTTAAAAACAAAACTGCCTGATTTTCTAAATCGCCTAACTTCCTTCATTAGGACCTGTATCAGGGCTTTTGAGGTGCGTGCCACTCACACAGCTATTTCCTCCGCATGCCCGGAAGGGGGTCCTCTTTACTCCTTTGGAGGTGCCTCAATCACCAATTCCACTCACTTCCCCCTGTTCCCGGCCGGCCCCCTCGCGGGGGTGTTGAACCGCGGTACTGAGGGGTCCTCACTCGCTTCGAGGGGCCGAGCTGCCGGCCCTCGTCTCACACACACTCGCTCACCTCCCTCTCCCGCCGCCGGATATTCTCACCAATCCGGTGCTACTCCGTGTCACTGTCCCAAGACGATCTTCTCTGGTCCCGATAGCCAGCTGTCCTGCAGGTCCAGGGTGGGCGGCCATCCCAGGCCTGGTGTCGTCTTCAGGCGTGGCTCTCCCGGACGAGTCCCCCAAGCTGAAATAAATGGGCAGGAGATCTTTCTCCTTTTTAATGCCTTTATTAAAAAGAAGAATCAGCTCAGGTGGGGAGAAATCGACGGGTCGCGCCCACACGGCCGTTGCTCCCAGACATGGCACGGAGGAGGAGGGTGATGCAGCTTTGTCCACCGGTCTGCAGGCATAGCTGGGGATTCCGTCCTCACGAGAGATTAGCAGATTCCGCCTTTTCGGTCCAACATCTCGGGTAGTCTTTCTAGTCAACATCTTTTCAGGTTAGGATGAAAAGCAAAAAGGATCCAAGCAGGCACTGGACTACGCTCCCATCCTTAGACATCACTTAGGTCACTTAGTTCTATGTTGGCTCGTAATTTTTAGGGGTTTTCCTGGAAAACTGCAAAATTTGATGCAATGCATTTCTCATCTGCATACTAACTCTGATGCCACTCCCATTATCCTGGTATCTGCAGGGTCCTGGTGTCCCTCCCTGGCAAGCATCAGGGGGAGAATGGTTAATCACCAACCATTAACAGGTAATTGAAGAAGAACTCTTAACAATGAAGCTAACTTAACAGCACTGGACTAACTTGTTTTACTCTGCAACCTTAAAAAAAATAGATAACTTTTTATTCATAACACTGCCCACTTCAGCACCATGGTCTGTGACTGCACTCTGGAGGAAAAATGGGAGAGGGGACCTGTGAGATGGCAGAAGAACCAAGTCCATAGAGGTTCATGCTGACACTTTTGCAGAATAAGGGGGAAAATGGCCAACTTCCAGTTAGGGTGTCCAGGTTTTCCTGCCATAACTAGTGATGATGTACATGATATAGAATAACTTTGTCACATCCACAGAGTGCTACAACTCCACTCCCTCTCTGTAAGCAGAACAATATCACTTTGCTCGTGATGGGTATCCACTGTGTGCCAGTACTGCCTAAACTGCCCACTGGGTCTGACCGGAGCTGGGTGGGTGAAGTTCCCAAAATTTGGGAGATCCAACCCTGCTATCTGGACTGGGGGGACCTGCTGGAGACTGAAATGTTATTGTTTATGACTTAAACATTTTCATTAATAACTTTTGCCTATTATAGCAAAACTGCATTACAAAAGCTGCAAAGAAGACCACCATACCTGAATAGGCTGTCTGACTGGGGCCCTGAACTGTTCACGGATGGAAATAAGATAAAGTGAACTCAGGTCTGGGAAGAAAAGGATATATTCACACAGGGATAAAGCTTAACACCTTCTGAGTGGAGACCAAAGCCCCAGGGCTATCAGCTGCCCGGTTCCCACAGGTCCTCACACCAAAGGGTGGGAGGAAAAAGGCTTTAGGTGTGTGAAGAAAAGACGTCTGCTCTAGGCAGTTAACACCCACCCTCTACTGTGCGCAGGACCCCAAGCTGCAGGGGCCCTTCATCCCAGGAAAAGCTTATACACAGCACAAGGGGTGTCATGGCCCATCAAAGGCCCCCCCCCCCAAGGAGTCCCCAGACCCTGCACCAGAACACTGTAGATGATGCAACAAATTCAAAATATTGCAAAGGACAGTGACCCCTTGCAAGGGAGGCAGATGGGCATTTTCACCTGCCCAAAACGTGTATTAATGCACTAGATACCATGCTTTTCATCATGGTGTGGCACAGCGCGGTGATGGGGGACCCTCACTCTTCTTTCTTTTCTTTCTTTCTTTCTTTCTTTCTTTCTTTCTTTCTTTCTTTCTTTCTTTCTTTCTTTCTTTCTTTCTTTCTTTCTTTCTTTCTTTCTTTCTTTCTTTCTTTCTTTCTTTCTTTCTTTCTTTCTTTCTTTCTTTCTTTCTTTCTTTCTTTCTTTCTTTCTTTCTTTCTTTCTTTCTTTCTTTCTTTCACTTCCTTCCTTCCGCCGCTTCTTTCCTTCCGCCACTTTCTTCCTTCCCTCTTCTACTATTAAATGAAATATATCAATTTTTTGGCACCAACATCTAACCCTGTTTGGTTTTTATCACATTTTTTGGGTATATTTTGAACTTTCAAATTCTTTCAGTTTTATACACAGAGACTTCATTTTCTTTTCTCTTCTGGGTTTAAACCAGATCGTAACAAGACCCCAAAATAATGAGACATTGGGAAAGACCTGGGAGCTTAATCATTGTCACAGCAGGAAGGAAGAAGTTATAGTCTCCTGACAGAATCCAGTTCAAACTGAAAACCAGGGGAGCAATGGGAGAGGAGTGAGTGCAGCCATTGACCCAGTGGTTTACTGTCTCCACTGGTGGGTTGCACTGTCTTAGTGCAACAACCAGAGGATCCAGTCAGACAGAGGATACCAAAACCCACCAGCATGCAGGTGTTGAAGCTGCCAGTATTGAATTTGCACCACTGGGGATGGATGGATGGAACAATGAAGGAGACCACCAGGAAGGATACAATTCTGGGATGCTGGTCAAGAATCAAATTGCAAAAATTTGGTATACTTTTGGTTGGGAGTGGGCTGGAAGGTGAGGGGAGGATGAGGATGGGCAGTGTGAAGACAGCAGCAGTGGTAAAACTGAAGGAGAAAGGAGAAACCACAGGTGGAGAACTTCCAGCCCCATGTCAATAGGGCTGCAGAGGACAAAGTCCAGTGCTGGCAGTGGATGCCCAGCATGTGTTTCTCCTCTGAGGGGTCCTCACCAGAGCCCCCCAGCACAAGGAGAAGAAGAGGCTGTTACCCAATATTGAGTTCTTTCCCAGGGGCCCCCAATTCAACCAGCAGCCAGTGATGATAGAAGTCACCCCATGTTTCAGTCTGGGGGGACTCAGGGGTGAGGGAACCCTTAAATTTCAGCTGCATAAGCTGGCACTGAGCTCCCAACTCTGTGGTGAGCAATGATCCCCCCGCCAAGCATGGGAATCTTTGGCAATCCCTTAAAATCGTGATGGTAGAGCATCACTGCCCCAAACCCTCTTTAACTCACTTACTCCCCTGAATCCATCTTTTTTGGAGAGTGTTCAAAGATTTTGTGTATACTTTCAGGTAGGGGAGGTGTTTAATAGCTCCTTGCACTTGGCTTGGCTGAAATAAATGTTAATGCCCAAAAAAAGTAATGAGAATGTCTGTGCAGTCTGGGCATGGGGTTTGGGGAGCCAGAGGCAGGTTTTCTCGGGCTGGCAATAAGAGGAGGAGTTAGGCTGTGTTTTAGAGAAACAGAACTGGATTTCAAGGGGCTAGGGCTGGGTTTGGGGGACCTTCGGCGGGTTATCTTGGGCTGGAGATTTGGGGGTTGGGTATGTATCATGGGGTGCTCAGGTGGGTTTGGGAGACTAGGGGAGGTTTTGGGGGCCTTGGATGGATTTTGGGGAATTGAGGATATATCTTGGGGGGCTTGAATGGGTTTTGGGGAACAAGGGACTGTGTTTAGAGGACTAGAAATTGGTTTTGGGTGACTCTATATGGGTCAGGGAGGACTTGGATGGATTTTGGTGGACCAGGGAAAGGGGTTAGGGGGTTGAAAATGAGTTTTCAGGAGGCTGGGATCCATTCTGGGGGGACCAGGGATGTGTTGTTGGGGTTGTGGATGGATTTGAGGACAGCAGGGCTGGATTCGGGAGGGCCAGTGTTGTTTTCAGGGGGTTCCTCCACCCAGGTTGCTTCTGTTGTGACATCATGTGTTGTCATGGTGATGTTGGAACCTACAGGGTTGTGAGGCAGAGTTGGGACAGTTAGGTGTCTCCAGTCCCCTCTGGGTGCTGAGCTGGAGGATCCTGAGCTCCTGGTGAAGAGCCAACCCACCATGGTGACACTAGTGGTAGGTGCTGAGTGCTATGACATAATGGCCATGGTGGGGAAGGGGACTTTTGGACAGGTGATCCAGGGGCAGTGCAGGAGCACTGGGGAGATGGTGGCCATCAAGATCCTGAAGAACTGTGATCATGATGGCCAAATAGTGAAGAATGAACTGAGGCTGCTGCAGGCTTTGCAGGAGGGGAACACAAAGGACTCTCACATCATCCATTTCCTCGAGTCCTTCAGTGACACGGTCTGGACCTACCTGGTCTTTGAGCTGCTGCAACAAAACCTCTTTGACTTCCAAAAGCAGAACAACTTCTCACCTCTGCCAGTCCAACACATCCGTACCATCACAGCACAGGTGCTTGTGGCACTGGTCAAGCTGAAGGAGCTGTCCATCATCCATGCTGACCTTAAGCCAGAGAACATCATGCTGGTGGACCATGCACGCTATCCATTCCGCATCAAACTTGTTGACTTTGGCTCGGCTATCCTCCTCCCTGAAGTCTGCCATGTCCAGGAGCCCTACATCCAAACCCGCTTCTACCGGGCACCAGAGATATTGCTGGGGTTGCCCTTCTGCGAGAAGGTAGACATCTGGTCTTTGGGCTGCGTGATGGCCGAGCTTCACTTGGGTTGGCCACTCTACCCTGGCAATGACGAATATGACCAGGTATGCTACATCTGCTCTACCTTGGGGCTACCCCGGGGTGAGCTGCTCTGCGCTGCCCAGAAGACACAGTCCTTCTTCCAACGTGTGCCATGTTCCACTGGTACCTGGCAGCTCAAACCACCAGGGAAGGTGATAGCAAAGCCGATGGAGAGGAGGAAGCATATCTTTTCCTCACTGGATCAGTTGGCAGTGGTGAATGTCTGCCCGATGCCTGATCCTGATCAGGAGAAGCTAGCCAAGCATTGTGATCTGTACAGGATGGTGGAGCTGGTCAAGAGGATGCTCACTTGGGACTCACATGAGCGAATCACACCCAGTGCTGCCCTTCATCATCCCTTCATCTCCACGCAGGAGGTGAAGGCCAGCTTTGAGGCCACCCAGTACTACCAGCTCAGCCAGGAAGACCTGAGGGCATCCTGTAAGGATTCCAGCATAGCCGAGATCTTCCCAGGCACAGAGAAAGGTGCCTTCATCCCTGCCAGCCAGGGAGGCATCCAGAAGGCCACTGCCCAGATGGATGGGCTCAGCCTAGCTGAGCCAGCTGGGGACACCGGTGACAAGTGTCAGCAGGACATCTGTCAAGCCCCCAGTCTCGTCCACTGTGGAAGCCAGCACTGTCAGCATCACTGGTGTCCCCAGATGAAGCCCACAAAGGGTCATTTGGCTGTGCCGCAGGCTCCCAGCAAAATGAAACGGTACAGCCACTGGTATGGCAGTCCAGTCGGTGGCATCATGGAACAGAACCTGCCTGGAACATGCTACAGCTCATCCTGTGCCAAGGTACCGGGAGGGGGCTCCTGGGCATGGGCACTCTGGAATAAAGGGTGCTTGGGGTCCCTTACATACTTGGGTTTCCTGGTGCTACATGTCCCCGGGTGCCTGAGCTTCCCACAAAAAAGGAGGTAACATTCACCCTCTCCCCATGCTTTCCCCTCTGTTCCCCACCACAGAGAGCTCTGGTGATGTGGCGCAATCCCAAGCCTCCAGGGATTTGGAGAATAGGCTCCAGAGACTGGGCTGGGATGCCCCTGCAGTACTCAGCACGCTCCTCCTACCACAGAGCCAGTGGCACTCCCAGCATCACTGAGACCCCACAGCAACCCTTGCATACATTCCAGCAGTCCAGAGCTTGCAAGAGACCTTCTTCTTCCTCACCCTCAAGCACCCCAACCACCAAAACCCAGCGCCTTGCTGGAGGAGACCACAGTCAGTGCTGCCACAGAACATACTGTGCCAGATGCTACCGGCTATGTTTCTCACATTGATCCCCCAATAAATAATTTTGCCAAAAACTGAGCATTTCAATTGATTATTTGCCTGGGGAGTTTGGTACTGCCAAGACTTGGGGGGTGTCCTAGCTTCTCACCCAGGGCTGCCAGAGCACTTAGCAAAGGTCTGTCACTTTTCACAACCACAGCATGGGGGCCCCCATCCCCAGGCTCAACAACAACATGAACTCCAGAAAACTTGGGTTTTCTGTTTTTTCTCCTGTAGAGGGCATCTCACACCCGACAAAATTTATCTGTAGCTTGTTAACTGGTCAGATAGCTCAAACAGGGCAAGTTGTCTTGTATGAATTATTTTGGTGCCATGGGTTAACATAAGTCTGGCATCTCCCAACTGCCAATAAACACCTTACTGTTGAAGTGAAATTTGGCAAGATAAGCTGGATTTCTGACTGACGGACACCTCACTTCACAAACTATAAAAGCTACTTTCACAAAGCAAAAATCTGCACACTTTTCTGGAAATGTGTGTCATTTCTACCCATAACAGGGATGCCTGCTTTCCAGTTACTCCTCTGGAGGCTGAGTAAAAGAACTCTGTGTACATTATCATCATCTCAGTATTAAGTTACATTTGACTCCTAATCAGAACTATTTATTTTACTGGCTTTAATATAGGTACCTTGATATTGTGCACTGCTTTATATAATCTGCTAGTAGTTCCTTTAATTTTATACTGAGTAGTAAGTAATTCTGATTAACATCTTTCATGATCCCCTGTCTGTTTAATAATAACTCATAAATAGACCTAATGTGCTATCCTTAGAACTTGTGGGCCAGAGTAATTTCTTGAATTTAAACTGGCAAGACTTGTCTAAAGCTTCTACTCACCCTGTGACATTCCCCAAAATGGAGTGGGAAGCCAGATTCAGCACAGCCAGACCCAGTGGTTCCTCAGTGGTCTATTCCTTGGCCTTGAATGGAGCCGCAGAGGCTCTCCCAGCACTTGGCATTGCCTGCTTACAAACTGCCTGTGGCTGCTCTTGGGTGATGTTGGTGACATGGTGCGGCCAGCACCAGCTCCACTCATCCTGAGCTTCACGACCAGCACCGAGCTTGCTGGCTGCACAAAGTTCCAAGACCAGTCGGATATCCCTGCAAGGAGATTTTTGGGGAAGGACAAAACAACCCAAGAACTGCCCCAAAGCCACTGTCAGCAGCAGCTGGTGGTGACTCACCCAGAAGTGTTGACCCCAACCCAAATCCAGAGTGGAGGTGACACAGGCACTCAGGACACCCTCCACCAATATCCCCTCATAGCACCCTCAAATGCAGCAAGGGGCAAACCTCCCCTCACCACCCGTGCAACCCCTCCACAACACATGAGGCCAAGACCCCCAGAACCTCCCCAATAGGACAGAGACTCCCCCAGCACTCCTGGGATCCCCAAATGGGGTCTGGAACCCTCCGAAGCTGGGTTCTGAGTCCCTGTCCACACTTTTATTCCAGCTTCTCAGCTCCCAATCATGCCGTTGTACTTGTGCTGGTGGGAGTCAATTTTGGGAGTTCATCTCCCCGCAAACTCCCCTACCCTGTCACACATGTAGGGGTTGTCCTGCTCCTCCAGAATGGTATTCATCATCATCTTCATCCCCATCCTATGCCTGGGGGAAGTGGGGATTCCCATCTGTGCCTCTCTGTTCCCCTGCAAGGTGTCACTTTGTCCTTGTTCTTGCAGCAGGGATAGTCATCGTCCAGCTCATCCGCTTCAGGATCATGGAGAAAATTGGGTGGCTTCTTGAGGGGGTGGGGACCAGGGATAGGTGGATGGACAAACACCTCCCTCTCTCCATTGGGGGGATGGATGGATGGATGGATGGATGGATGGATGGATGGATGGATGGATGGATGGATGGATGGATGGATGGATGGATGGACAGGTAGGTAGATGAACAGCAGGATTGGCCAGCCATAGGCCATATGGACAGACAGACAGCAGAGATGGCCAGGCCAGGGGGAGAGATGGGAGGGATTATCTGGACAGATGGATAGATGAATGGCCAGATGAAATAATGTTTGGGCTGGATGGCTGGAGAGATGGACAGCAGGGATAGCCAGGATGAGGCATGGATGCACAGCTGGATGATTGGCTGAGGTGGTGTCATGCCCCAGTCTGCTTGGAGGGTTTAGGGGAAGGTTCTTTGATTTACTTTGGGCAGTGTGTGGGAGAAACAACAAAATACTCCGAAGTTCAAGGACAAACTTTTTTTTTTTTGCAAACTTTAGAACATTAAGGTACAATAAGGTTTTTAGCAAGTTTTAAAATGTATCTGTTTGGGTTATTATCTATAGTAATGGGCAGAAAATCACACAATGGAAAGCCAGTGTCCATAAAGAAGACAGAGGAGTCCTGCAACTTTATTTGAATAAAGGGAGAGAGTCCACTGGGGCACACACGCACTGGGTTTTCTCTCTTGACGTTTTGGAGGGTGCAGCCTCCTTTTATTCTAAATTCCCGGCCGCATGTTGCCCTCTTCCCTTCCCCATTGGCTGAGGTACTGGGAATGTACAGCCTTCCCAAATCACCTACCACATATTCCCCCCTTAAACATAAAATTTTGGCCCAAGTTCCGAAACTCAGACTTTTGCAGAACCATTTGCCATTTCAGCAGTCAAACAGTCTGGGTTCTTAAACAAACCTGTGGCTCAAAGTTAGTAGAGACATTAAGACTCATTTCAAAGACATTAATACCCATACCCCACACCCATGGAATTGTTTGTGAAGACATTAGCATTCACCTTTCCTATCAGCAATATAAAAGCATAAAAATTACATGAAAGAAAGTTTATAAGGAAAAAGAAAGAGAAAGAAAGGATAAGAACAGAATGCTTATATACTTATCACCCACAAGCAGGTCCAGAAACAAAACCTGGTTGTTGCAATTTAAATCAAAATTGGTCAAAGTGATGTTCACGGTCTTTATCTGTCGGGGTGGAGGAAGCCTACAAAATGCAAAGATCAATAGGTTAATATATTCCCAGGCTTGGTGGGAACACCCAGGTACCTCCCTTGGAGCAGGAGTTCTACACTGTATGATGTAACACTTCAGATGGGGCACAATTGTTTTGAGTTTTTAACCATAAACATTCCAGTCTCTCACAGGCGGATGGCTGGACAGATGGAGAGAGCAGGGATGGCCAGGCCAAAGGGAAGGACAGCGAGATGGATGAGAATAGGATAGATGGCAGAGTGGACAGATGGTTGCCTGAATGGATGGACAGACAGAAGGACAAAAGGACAGATTAATGGATGGACAGATGGCTGAGTACTGATGGACATCTGTGACAATGGATGTCCCTCAGGGGTCTGTACTGGCAGCAGTGCTATTCAATATCCTCATCAATGAAACAGACAGTGGGATCAAGTGCACCCTCAGCCCACTGGCAGATGACATCAAGCTGAGCAGGGCAGGTGACACGCCTAGAGAGCAGGGCCATCCAGAGGGACTTGGACAGGCTCAGTCAGTGGGCCAACAGGAACTTTATGAGGTTCAACAAGACCAAGTGCAGGTGCTGCACATGGGTCAGGGTAACACCCAGTATCAATACAGACTGTGGAATAAAGAGAGTGAGAGCAACCCTGCCAAAAAGGATGTACGATGCTGGTGAGAGGCTGGACATGAGCTGGTCATGTGCACTGACAGCCCAGAAACTAACTGTGTCCTGGGCTGATCCCCACAGCATGGGTAGCAGGTGAGAGGGGGTTCTGCCCCTCTTCTTCACTCAGACAGGACCTCACCTGCAGTGCTGCCTCCAGCTCTGGGTTCTCCAGCACAGGAAGGATGTGGACCTGCTGTCCAGAGGCCATGGAACTGCTCTGAGGACAGACTAAGAGCCAGGGATGTTCAGCCCAGAAAAGAGAAGGCTCTAGGGAGACCTTAGAGCCCCTTCCAGTGCCTAAATGGGCTCCAGAAGAGCTGGAGAGGGACTTGGGGCAAGCTGGTGTGACAGGAAAAGGAAGAGTGGCATCACACTGTTATCTGGCAGGGTTAGATGGGACACTGGGAAGGAATTCTTCCCTGTGAGGGTGGTGAAACACTGACATGGCTTGCCCATAGAAGCTGTGGAGCTGAGAATATACTCAAAAGCATCTCTGAACCAGCCTTGGGACTTGATGCCAATTTGCCTCACTGGCAGCCTGGAGAGCTGCCTTTCAATGAGCTCTACCAGCTGGAGATTGCCAAGGCATTACTGTGAGTTTCCCTCTTCTCCTTCAGAAACCATGTTCCACACCCAGAGACAAGCCTGTACTGGGAGGCGCTGTGTCCAGGTCAGAGAGACGCAGGTAAGACCGTGGAGGAGATATTAACTGTCACTTCTCTTGCAGGAACTGGGTTTAACAGCAGGAGGGAGCCAGGGCAAAAGGGTTCATAAGATAAAAAAAATGCATCAAACAGCAGCAAGAGAAGACGAAAATGTACAGATCACCAAACTGGGATAGTGCTTTTAGGTAACATCTGCCTGCACAATTACAGTGAAAAGCATTGGGAGGTCAGGGAGTGACTGAGAAGAGTGTCCAACAGAGAGGAGAGCCCAGGGAGACATGAGAAGACAGAGGACTTGAAAAAGATGAAAAGTGGAAACTGAGGCCACTCATAGTCTGCAGGCCCTGGAGAGACACGCTGTTGGTTGAGCAGATGATGGGGAAGAGTAACCTGGCTTGTATTGCAATTTTTACATGATTTGCAAGGGTGTTTTTTGATGTCATGTGTGCCTGAGAAGGTAAGAGGACAAGGCACAAAGAACTGGTTTATGCAGATGCAATACATGTAGCTAAATAATAAAATAATTTATCTTGGTAATTGTATAGTAAAGTATCTTTCCCTTTCTCCGAGGTTGCTGAAGAAGACTTCTACATAGGTCACCAGAACATGACTGGTGCCAAGAAAGATCCCTGCACTTGGATGTCCATCTGGACTCTGCTCCTGCTCACATCCCCTACTCCCAACACCTTTCTCATTGGACTTGGCTGCTAGAGGGCACAGCAGTTACGAGCACTGGCAATGGAGATCAGAGAGGATGCTTTCCTCATTTTGGAGTGAGCTTCACAACAGGCTTGGGAGCTGGTGCTTTATACTTTCTGTGATAAGAAATGCCTAAATGTTTGTCTTGGTTTTGCCTCAGAAAGTGATTTCTGGGACAGCTGAGAAATAGGACAGAAGGTATATGAACTGCAGCTTGTGTGAGACACTGCAGAATCATCTTCAAGGTGTTGTGGTTTTTAATCAAACTCCACTGCCCAAGTCTGCAAGGAAACCTATTTCTTCATCAAAAGAAGCAGTAAAGAGTGGAAATCCACCTGCTTAACCAAACAGCCCTGTTGACGGGGACTGTCAGTGTCCACGCTTGTAGTCACTTGGTTTCCCCATCTCTCTAGCAGAGACATCTCTCCTTGAATGTTGCATTTGGGAGAACATGAGCCACACACAGGGGAGCTGAGCCTCTGATCCAGCAGCCCTGGAGACACTGCTCCTGAGAATTCTTTTTCCCTGAGATCTCTGCATGCTCTTTCAATACAGGTGTACAAAGCATCCACCTTTCTGCATCACAGGGGAGTGTACATAAAGGAAGTCTTGAGTTAAACAAATTTTAAAAAAACCCTGTCTGTTGTTTCTTGCATGGTCAAACTCTCTATAGAACAATCAGAAGCACCACTTGGGACTGGGTTTGGTTTGATGGCTTTATTGTTTCAATCACAAATGTCAGGTAAAATGGTCAACATTCTTCTGAGATATCTGCAGCCTTTGATGGTCACTGGCAGGTTATCCTGGGAAGCTTGGTGGCCAGTACTGAACAGGTCTGTACAGAACCCATATGCACTTGAAATCATTGGCAAAGAGTGAGGCAACTGTTGCAATGTTGCAAATGTTGCTACTTTTTAGTCCTCCTCTCTTGAGGATGAATGAAGATAGTTCCCTTTCTTCATTCTTGCACCATCCTACCCTGAGCTTCTGCCATCAAGAGGCTCTTTCTCTCCCTGATGGAACAGCTGAGCAGGCTCCCATGGCCACATCCCAGCTGGTGGTGAGACTGCCCTGTTTCTCCTGGGAGATGGAATGTCTGGCTGGCTTCTATTCAAGTTCTCCCCCTCCTCAGTTTGTGTGGGCTTTCTCCACCTCCTTGAGTTCTTGAAATCTCCTTGCAGCTTCAGACCTGTCATTTTCTGGCACACTTGACATGACATGCAGAAGACTGAAGCAGCAGAAGGCTTTGGAAAATAAATCTGTTTTCCAGCCATGTCTGTCCCTTTCAGTCAGTGACTCATCTTTATACTCTCAGATGTCCATTTTGCCCCCTTTCACAAGTGGCCCTTCTCAGAAAGCAAGCATCTGGCAATTTACACAAGCCCAGTTTAGTGCCTAACAGTGAGGGAGAAGAAATGGCCTGTCAAACTGCAGGACAGACAGAACTCACCTGGACAAGCAGACATTCTCTCCTATGACAAAAAGCAAAACCCATCAGAGAAGAACAGCAAAAGGTTCAGTAACACCAGCAAGAGTAGATTCTGAACATCCTTTCACACTTGTTCCTACCTGGCACAGAGGACTAAATATGTATTTTGGCAGAGAGATGTCTTGAGCCATCATTCATCTTGTACTACTGCCCATCCCTGGCCTGCAAAAACAAGGTATCTTCAGATGAACTGCAGGGGTTTTTAAAGCAAAACCGCAGCTGGGACACACTGAAGGACACAATTCACCAATGCAAATCACTGAGTAGATTTTCACCCTCAGGAAACAGTAACACTCAAAAATTATCTTTAGAGTCATTAAGAAATGTCCTGAGAAAACCATGTCACCAATCACAGGATGAAGGTGTAAAAATAGATCACCTTTGTTCACCAAAAGCAGGCATTGCCATTTCAGCATTTCAGTGGCAAAAAAGTGCTCTGCACCAGCCCAGCTCTGTACAAGCCGAGTCAGGGCTGATCTTCACACTGGAGTCTTCTCTTGCCACAAGGGCAAGGTCCAGCTGCAGCATTGATTGTACACAGACAGCTGCACTCAGCCATTGAGTGCACACATAACAATTTCCAAATCAGGATTCTCGTCCAGGAAAGGTCTCTTTCCAAGCAGAAAAGTTGCAGTGCACTTGTTTACATACCTTGCTCATCTTTCTGCCACATAAAGCATGACTTCTGCTCAAGCACAGTCAGGACATTGAAGGATGTCCTGTAAACCTCTCAAAGGCAGTGTTCAGTTGATCAAACCTTGAAAGCAAGCACAGACCTAACTGTTGCAATCATGAAATTAGTGGAAAAGACCCAGAAGATTGAGACCAATTGCTCATCCACCACTGCCAAGGCCACCACTAAACTATGGCCCCAGGTGCCACATCTACATGGCTTTTAAACTCTTCGAGGGATGGGGACTCTACCACTATTCTGGACAGTCTGTGCCAGGGCTGGACGAGCCTTTCCACAGAGATTCTTACTGATGTCCAACCTGAACCTCCCCTGCAACAACTTGAGGCCAGTCCCTCTTGTCCTGTCCTTTGTTCCCTGAGAGCAGAGCCTGACCCTCACATGGCTGCATCTGCCTGCCCAGAGGGTTGTGGAAAGCAAGTCCTCTCAAGCCTCCTTTTCTCCAGGCTGAATCCTCCCAGCTCCCTCAGCTGCTCCGTGTGCTCCAGACCCTTCCGCAGTTCTATTCTCTTTCCTGGACATACTCCTGCCCCACAATATCTTTTTTGTAGAGAAGCACCAAGAACTGACCCCAGGACGAGAGGTGCCCTCACCACAGGTGGGTGGTCACTGCCCTGGTTCCACTGGCCACACTGTGGCTGGTACAGTGGCTGTGCCATTGGCCTCCTTGCCTGTCTGGGCACAACTGGGCTCCTGTTCAGCCGACGTGTGCCCAGGGGGGCAGGGAGATGAACGGGCAGACCTTCCCAGCCGAGCAGCGCTCTACTCTGGGGAGTCCGAGCTGCCCCTGCAGGATGGAGCCCCGGACGCCACCCGGACACCACGGTCTGGACACACCACACGCATCCCGGACAACCTTACCCCCACCTCCCGCCCGGCCCTGTCTCGCCTTTCGTCGCCGTTTCCACTTCCGCCGCCATTTCCGCTTCCGGCAGTGGTAACCGCGATGTCGGCGCTGGCAGCGAATCCCAACAACCCCGTGGTTTTCTTCGATGTAACCATCGGCGGGCAGGTAGGGGTGCTCCAGGACGGGGAGCGGCGGCGCCCGGGGAGGGACTGCGGGGATAACTGGAGATGTCGGAGTGTTGTGGGGATGAGAGAGCACGGGCGGTGCCGGGGGTTCAGCGTGGGGCTTGCGGGGCCGCACTGGAAGCGCTGGGAGGGGCGGTGCCAGGAGACGGATGGCGCGTCTGTCGAGTCACTGGGCCCGACGGGAAGGGCTCGCAGGGCAAAGGAGGAGGACTACGTCAGGAGGGGCCTGGAGGGATGGGGGCGAATGAGGTGGCCGGATTTGTGGGAGTGCCCGGGGTCGGGCGGTAGGCGTCTGTGTGTGAGGGTCCTGGAAAACTCACCTGGCCCCCCTCTCCTCAGGAGGTCGGCCGCATGAAGATCGAGCTGTTTGCAGATGTTGTACCCAAAACAGCAGAGAACTTCAGGTAACGAGCAGCTACCGATCCTGCAGCTCAGCCTGGACTGGATCTGCAAAGGCTTCCTGGTGCAAGAATGGCAAACTGATTTGCTGACACCCACCCCGAACTGCTTCACCTGCTTTCTTTTTCTGTTCTCAGAGATGCTGTGTGGCGTCCTGATCTCTCAGGGGACCCTGTGGGGCTGGAAGGGCTCCTCCTCTGCTTCCTCTGTGAAGCCTCCTGATTTGCTCCATGCATTTAGAGCAGGCAGTGCCTTGTGCCATGGTGGAGGTCTCCTGGCCACCCACCTCTCCTGCCATCAACTGAGGGATTCACCATGTGAAATCCCACTTCCATTGGAGGGATGGACATACCCTGGTCTCTGTCAAACACAGTGCCTGCCCTACATTCATGGTCTCTTACAACCTTGGTGTTAACTCTGACCTCCTCACTACAAAAAGCATAGAGTATGTTTTGAAATGGCAGGGGGAAGGAGTTACCATTTCCTGTTCCTGTTTCTCTGGGAACATCTCTGACACAATAAGGAAAATCCTGTGCACCAGTTGGTGCAGCCCTCAGAGTTCACATGCACCTAATACTCCGCTCTCTTTTTGTTTGCCAGGCAGTTTTGTACAGGTGAATTCAGGTAAGTGGATTATAATGTCCTTTAAGTGTCCCACTGGAGAAACAGGGCTGGCTGAGGTAGAAAGGGTTTGTCTTGAACTTTTTCATGTTGTACTAGTACAAAATGGAAGAGAAATCTGCTCTGAGGAAATTGTGGGGGGCTTGGAAACTCACAGAGATGGCAGATGGCAGATTTCTCTTTCTGATACGACATTTTTTGTGCCCAGGTGGCTCTAAAAAACCCCATCTGCAAAGCCCACCTGCTCATGCTGCACATTGCAGTGGGATCCTGTGTAGGTGATGGTGGGGGTGTTGCAGAGAACAGTCATTTCATGTGCAGAGCCCACTTGAGGCTTTTTTTTGCCTCCAACAGCAGCAGCTGAGAGGCTGTGGCATTTGGTTGTATTTCAAGGCAGCTGCTAATGTATACGGCAACCCTTTGGGACTCTGAATTGCTGGGACGATTTTGTGTTGGGATATCCAGTAGGTTGCAATAATTCTCCTTTTCACTTCCCTACAGGAAAGATGGTGTCCCTATAGGTTATAAAGGAAGCACTTTCCACAGGTAAATCATCTACTGTTGTTTTGACACTAAATAGCAGCCTGAGCCATGTGGGGTTTTGTGACCTGTGACCTTGAGCTGTTAGTGGTGTTGGAGACATTTGCAGATCATAGTAAAGAAGTTCTGTGGCTTTGGGGGACCTGGGGATGCTGTCCTCCCCACTGGGAGGAATCCCCTGTTTCTGGTGTGCCACGTCAGATACTGCATCTATGACGTAATCAGTATCCCTGTTCAAAAGCAATGAGTCCTAAATGACTTCATATCAACCATTAATTAATATTTGTTGTCGATTTTAGGCTGCAGCATTCACAGACTATTAGCTTCTGTTGCACAGCAAGGCAGAACCCCTTTTCATCTTACACTGAGCTTTTTGAGGCTTTTGGCCACTGAGAATTAAGTGTTGTTTTACTTCTTTAGGGTAATAAAGGATTTCATGATCCAAGGAGGTGACTTCGTAAATGTATGTACTCCTGTACTCTTTTTGTCCTTTTCCTGTGTGGTATAACATGCTACTGGGCTCTCTTTCTTTTTTGAGGTATCCAGTAGTAACTGGAGGTACCCTCATAGCATTGCTGCCATCCTACTGCAACGGACATTAAACCGCCTGAAAACAAATCTGGAGCCTTGGGTGAACACGCACTTTTCCCAAAATATTTTCTCTCTGCAATAGCCTGCCAAAACCCTGGAAGCTTTCAAAACTTGAAAAATTTTGTTTGCCCTGTTTTCCTTCCCCCTTCTGTTGTCCTTCTCCAGGCAAAAACCTCTGTGAATTTCAATTCACATTGTAGATAGACCCTAAGTACAGAACCTAGTGCATAATGTAAGACCTCATTTAAATCAAAACTAGCCTTTTGTTACTAAATTTTCTCAAAGTAGAAAAGTCTTTGCACCCACAATGGTGGTCGTGCTCTGACATGGGGATAAGCAGAATGTATGAGTAAGGCTGAAGGGCCACAGGATCTCTTCGCTGTTCTAGGATTCAGTAAAATTATTTTATTTTTGGAAGTGTTTCAAAATATGAGGGAAGCAATAAAGATTTTTTAAATATAAAACTTGGTTGTATGAAAGTCTCTGAGAGAAATGACCACACAGCAAGCAGTCCAGCAACACCAGATTCTGTGGTAGTTGCTAATTGTGACACTGCTCAGATGTCCCAGTGCATGTATTACTTCGACTGCATCTCAACAAGCTTTACACATTGCTCCAGTATTTGAAATTTATTTGTTATATTTATTACAGAGCCACCTGGAGAGCAAGCACAGTCACACTGACCCCTGAGACAGGGTTGCAAGTTTCTTTCTCAGAGCCAAAAGTTTAAGTAAATTACAGAGAGAAGGAGGGAAACAAATAAGGGCTGGGCAAGTAGAGCAAAATGGCTTAGTAGAAAGTACAACATAAACAGAAAATCTTTATTTTAGAATCTGTCCTTGTAGAACAGAGAGATTGCTTTCCTATTTCCGATAAAGTCACAGAAAATAAGGTGAAATACATAAAACCACTGTAAGCCAACTTTTTCCATGCAACCACTTCTGCTTTCTTTGTCACACTATCCCATACTTCTGTGTCTCTTCCCTTTTCCCTTCCAAGTCCTGATGGGTCTGTACCAAGCAATCAGTTGCCTCCACTTCACTCTGGGAGGCTTGGACTTAAACTTACCATCTGCATGGGCTTCTGCCAACATATGAATGGTGAGCAGTGAACTGTGTGGTTAGAAACTGGTTGCTGTTCGTGTTCGGAAATTAAACACTGAATGTGTTCCCTGCTGGTGTATGTAAATGGCAATACATAATCCATTTTGCCCTTTCCTCTTGTTTGGAGATTTTAAATTAATTTTTAAATTGAATTGTTCTGTAGCAGTTGGTACAGAACAAATGCTGTCACTGACTGGGTATTTCTGTCATGCAGGGAGATGGCACTGGAGTAGCCAGTATATATAGAGGTCCTTTTGCAGATGAAAACTTCAAGCTGAAACACTCTGCTCCTGGGCTGCTTTCTATGGTGAGTATAAAATAATGAAATTACAGACTAAAAAGCTTCTAGAACTTTCTCTGTGCCCTTTTCCTAAGTGTATATAATTTTTGCTTGGCAACAGAATCTCTGCCATTGGGTACAAGGTCTGCTTTGCAGCTACTAGTCAAGCAGCTACTTTTGGGTTAATATGTTGAGTAAAACAATAGTCCTGATTCTGCAGCATCCTTTCTTTGCTGCCTGTTGGAGTGCTGGGGCAGCCTTAGCTTCCTTGCTTTCAGAAGAGCTTAATTCTTAAGAGTTTTCATACAGTGGTGAGTTGGTGGTGTTTTCTTCTTTCCTGATACTGTTGTCAAACACTGACCTTGGCAAGGATGAAACTGAGAGATTTGGGAGTTCCAAAGCCACAGCAATGTTACCATGGTATCTTTTAAAACAGACCTTCCTATTCAACATAGTAGGAGAAACTGCAACCATTGCACATTGTCTGGTAGGAACAATACTCTGACTTTTGGAATAGAAAGCAAATGGAGCCAGTGTTCCTATCCACAACTACTTCTTCCCCAGCTCTTTCAGCTGCTCTGCCCTTAAAACCACTTGTTTAGGACATTTAATAATTTGGGTTAGTTATTCGTCCATGTTGAAAACATGGCCCAAAAAGAGGTGTCATGGCACAGCTAAGCAGCTAGTGTACTGTGGTGTGAGAGAAGAGATTCACTCCAGTACTGCCAGCTTTGTGTTCAAGTGACATGGCTCTGAAGTCGTTATACTGGGTCAAACCTTGGATCCCAGGAACCATGGATCCCAGCTGGATCCTTTTGAAGCTGGCTGGCATTAACTAGAAAGCCAAAATGACCCTGTCCTTTGCAGTCCTGCAGCTGCAAAACTTGACCAGTTCACTCATCAGGACAGAAACTTGCTTTAGTAGCTCCTGGTTATCCATATCACAAGTGGCATTCAGTGTTGCAGAGATGTTTTCTTAACACAGTGCAAATGCTCTGGGTTTTGTACTTGGGTGTGAATAAAATTTCCCATCTGCATCCCATTGTTCCTGTGAGTCCTGTGCCAGTACAGTTGTTACTTTTCTTATCATGATAATTAATTTTTTTTTTAATTTTTATTCTGAGGAAACCTCCCAAAAACCAGAAATCAGCTGGATTTTTTTCTTGCCCTGGTTTCTGGTGTTCAGTTTTCCTTGGGGTAATGCTGCAGCCAATAAATACTTCTCACCAAAACATTCAGCCTTTTTCCAGGAGTGTGCTCTAAAGTCTGGACTTCGGCGCAGTCTTGTATTGAACACGCCTTTGTAGAAGTGTAATAAATATTTGGTGACATGGCTCTTGCACATTCTAGTGTGACCAGAGGTGGTGACATACTACATCCCAGCACAGTGTGCTCTCCTGCAGATATGTATTTTCTTTCCTTTGGTTTGTCTAGCAATAAGCTAAAAATAATAGATACTTGAACAACACCTCTTCTTTATGTGTCTGCCTTCAGTTTTGGTCAGTCTGAAATAGTATACTTGTTGTATTTTGCTATTCTCAAACCCTAGGCAAACAGTGGTCCGAGTACCAACGGCTGCCAGTTCTTCATTACGTGCTCCAAGTGTGACTGGTTGGATGGGAAACATGTTGTGTTCGGTGAGTACCTACAGTAAAAGTCCTGGAGTGGCAGCTCACAGACATCCCTGCAGGGAAGCTGTTAAAATAAATAGTGAGAATCAGAATCTTCTGAACTGGGAGGAACCCAGAGGGATCATCAAAACCAACTCCTGACCCTGCACAGGTCACCCCAAAAATCCCACTCTGTGCCTGAGAACACTGTCAAAATTCTCCTGGAGCTCTGGCAGCCTTGGGGCTGTGATCATTCCCTGGGGTGCCTGTTCAGTGCCCAACCACCTCTGGGAATGGACTGCTCATTTTTCCCTCCTTGCTTGTGCTATCTGAGGGATCTATACAACCTAATACTGTGATGGATCACTGTTGGAATGAATAACTTTTTCACAGGTTAGCTTTAATCCAGATCAGTGTTCAGTGTACTGTATTTGTACACAAATCCTTGTGCCAGTGCAGAGGGCACAGATGAGTGGAAGAGTTCCTTTCTTCTCCACTATCAGAGAGGGCTGAGCTTTCACCACAGTTTTGGACAGTAATTCTGTGAAACCATATCTGCTAACTTGTATTTACTGCTGGTTGAACTGTAGGAGTTCCAGGCCAATTTTAAGCTGGTGGTCTCAACCCCCAAATATCTACACACACTACCCCTGTGATGGGAAGAGGCACTTAATCTGTGCTGAATGTGGCAAATGTTTGAAGAGGGATTGTTTCCTTTATGAGTTCAGAGATCAATAACAAACCCTGAAGTGCCCAATAGCTACACACTGCTCAGGGCTTTTCAGGAAGGACAGAAATGCATGTACCTGTGATGAGTGGAGGGGAACAAAGGTAAAAACCAGGCATATTGAAGTAGATACATTTTCTCATTCTAGGTAAAATTGTCGATGGGCTGTTGGTCATGAGAAAAATTGAAGTAAGTCTGAATATTGCTACTTCCTTGTGAATGTCTACATTGGAAAGTTACATACATGATTAAGTAGAGTTGTCCTGCTGTCTGTTTACAGGATACCAGTGAATACCAGTGTTGATAACTGGCATTATTGGTTGCCATCATTATAATGTAGCAGGAAATCTGTTGAAGCATAGGCTGTCATATGAGTTGGCTTTGGAAATGCTAGGATCTTGTGACTGTGATAGTCTTTGAGTGGGGATTGCGCTCTTAGCTTTATTTGCTTTGCATTTGTTCAGAAGCTGAATTAAAAAGTTGCTCCATCAGCAGCTCAGACAAGAGCGTAAAGCATCTCACTTCTTTGGATTATTCAGTGGATGCAAAATCATCAGTTCTGCTGAACTATGATCAGCATGTTTAATAAGGAAAAATTAAGCTAATCTCTTGATGGGCTTCCAGGAGCTGAAGATAAATACAGTCCAGGTGATGATTGCTGCCAACATCAGACCTGGGTGTCATGGAAGGGTAATGAGTAGATTTAACAAATAGCAGCAAGTTCTCTGAGACAGCCAGCATTGACTCCATGACACATGTGGGATAATGTGGATAAGGGTCTCTAATCTAGAAAGCAGGGCAAAACACAGAGCTGTTGGGCTTTGAGAAAAGGTCACATGGAAGGAGTAGTACCGCATGGTATAATCTGCTAGAGCATTATGGTGAGCCTGCTTTGGGTATCAGTACAGTGAGACCAAAGTAAAGAAACAGAGATTCAGAGAACAGCTGAGTCCAGCACATCAGGAGGTTCAGAATGAGGGTTTCTTTGCCACTGTTTCATTCCTTTCTGTGTGAGCACAGGTTTGTTTTGCTTGTGGCAGCTGCTTTTAGTATCAAAGCCAGAGCAGCCTCAAGTATCTCCATGAGGAGCTCTCCAGTTTTTACTCTATTCCTTCCCTCCAATTCAAAGGACCAGCCTCCTGTCTCTGTCCCAAACCTCTGCTTACAAAGGGAATATTCACCAGCTTATGGTCGGGCCTGTTGCCAAATATGTAATGGTGCTTTTCTGCTCCTCAGAGCTGTGTCTGGAATTCCCTGTTCCTCATGTTACAGAGATCTCTTAGCCAATCTTCCGGTATCTGTCACTGCCTGGGTTTGCTGTGCTTTTGTAAGTTTTAGTGTTCTGTATTTGTTTGTCCCCAGAACGTGCCAACAGGTCCCAATAACAAACCCAAGTTGCCAGTTGTGATCTCTCAGTGTGGGGAAATGTGAAGCAATGAAAAAGCAATGTGGTAAGTCTCAGTCTTCACAGGCACAGTGCCATGAACTCTGGGTTGCTCTGCTTCTTATTTTTCTTTTGATTTATTTTCACGTTTCTTTGAACCTGCTGAGAGCTGTGTCAGCTTGTTGAAACACCAGAAAGTGCTTCTCTAACAGCATTTGTTTTTTGTCAGCTGAAGTCCCAGAACTGGCTTCCCTCCAAGCTGCACAAACACCAGAGGCAGCACAGCAAGGATAAGATTTTGCAGCTGTAGTCGAGGAGAAGATGGGTTTATGGGAGCTTTTTCTTGGATTGGTTTAGGCTGCCTTGAAGCCTTGATTGTAGAAAGTGGATGAAAGGGAATTACAGCAGTAATCCCTCTGGCAATACCCAGGCAGTCTAGCTGGTGCAAAGCCTCCCTTTGACCTGCAGATTGGAGGACTTTCCAACAGCTACAAAAAGCAGACTATCCATGGGTGGGACAGGCAGGGATCAAGAAAAGGAGAACAGAAAGGGAGGACTTGAGCCTCCTTCCTTAGTATAGCTGTAGGACCAACATACTGAAGGACCAAGGAATTACCATTTTGCATAGTCTTACTTTGACTTGAAAAAAGTACCACTGTCTTTATCTGAAAAGAGATGTTTCCACTATTTACTGTTACTCAGGCTTCATTTTGTTTAAACCAATAGTCTCAGGCTAACATACAGTATATATTCTGTTTCCATTTGTCTGCTCAATTTACTGAAAACTACAGGTATTTAAACAAATCTGTCTAGATTTCAGTGTGTTGGGTTGCAGCTTGTCAAAATCTGCCTTTTGGTTGCTGATTTTTTACAAATTTCAGGAGGCAGATTGGACAAAAGCACATACAATTTTTGACCTTCCATTAAATGATATCCAGAGGAAACTGGAATTGCCCACTATGTTCCTTCTTCTGTAATAAAGTTTTAGAGACCTGCAGCACTTTAGACTCTTGGGAGCTCTTGCTGTTTGATGAAGTGACAACAGGGAATGTAATCATTCTTCCATTCCCCTGGTACTTCTGGTGGCATTTAGTCTTTTGAAAAAAAGCCTGCTAGCAAGGCTGTCCATTTTCTTGCAGAGCTGTGCTGATGGGTTGGGTCCCCTTTAGGGTTGAACTCAGGCCCAGACTTTATTATCATTTTAGTTTGGAGTACTGGATCTCTGGCCAATGCCCAGCTTGAGCCTGGAAGCTTTTCATTCTAAGCGCAAGGCTTACTTATTTCCCAGACAGGTCTTAGGAACAGCCTTGCTGCACTCTCATGTCTCTCATCTGACTGGGTACAAGAACAGCTTTTGCTGTGCCTGATGTCAGACAGCCACATCAGCTACTTGTCAAGATCCTTGAAAATCAGCTGGGAGAAACAGACACTGTTGCTTTTAACTTCAGAAGTAGATGCAGTTGCCTGGCAGGCAGACTCGGGAGGACTCCTGAGTTCTCTGGGTGATGAAAGCTGGTGTGTGTAGCAACAGGCATGCACTTAAAATCGCTGTGTGGCCAACAATGTCACTGCACAGCCTGGCTGTTGTAGGATCTGTTGGGAATGGCTGTCCAGCATTTAGACTTACCTGTTTCTTCTTCCTTTCAGTGTTCCTTTACTGGTGATTAGACCTGTGCTGGCTCTATGCAATTCGAATTCCAGCCAGCTTATCTACTGCCCCAGACTTCTCCACAGGCCAGATCCATCCTCTTGAGGTTCTCCTGAAATTATTTAATAATGGGCATCTTTTTTTTTTCTTTTCTTTTTTTTTCATTTTGAAATGTAAATAAAGAATTTTGTAAACATGTGCAGTGCACATCAATTAACATTAGTGGGAATGGAGTCTTCTCCAGGTGAGAAGGGCTGTAACATCTTCAGCAGCATGCATTATCCCTCACTGGTTCAGTCAGGAACATTTACTGCATTGTATTGAGAGAAAGAAGGGGTGAAAGGAGCTTGGCAGAGCTGTGCTGCACCATCTCTTTCACTCAGGAGGTAACTACAGCTGCCTGGCTGGCAGAAAGGTTCTTGGCGTCTTGGGAATCTCCAGAACCTTTGTGTGTACAGCCTTTCTGAGGCATGAAGAATTGGTATAGCACAGATTCAATCACCATGAGTGCTGCACTCTGAGGAGAGTTCTGATGTAAACAGGTGTCTTTCAGCCTTCTCCTAGCACATGGTAGCACCAGACCATTGAGCTGTTATGTGCCACCTGTGTTGGAGGAGGGATTCACCTGGGTACTCACAAGGGTGTTGGAGCAGGCTTGTCATATGGGAAAAACAGAATAGTGATGCTATAGGAATGAAATTGGGGCTGCTTCTCCTGTGTAGCGAGGAGAGTGCAGCTGAGGCTGCCTTCTCCCAGAACAGGGCTGAGAGCTCACCCTCTCCTGGCAGGGGACAAGCCAGAACCCTGCACAGGCCTGGGTTCCAGCAGGAGCTTCTCATCCAGCTGTTTAAAGGTAAAGCACTTGATGAAAGTTAGGACAGAGTCTGTTCTGTCATATGCAGGTGCTTCATCCCATGCAGAGAGATCTCATCCATGCCTGGGTAGTGGGTGTAGGGTGCACTCTGGGCCTGAGCTTGGCCTTGCCCAGCACTGACATGCTGGAGAAAGCTCCCACAGGCTTGGCTGTGCTCTTTTCTCTCATGGCTCTTTGAAATCCTGGCAGCAGGCTCTGGCTGTCAGGATTCCTGTGTCCTCATTCGTAGCATTGCGCAGCAGCTGAGAACACTCACTTCTCTCCAGCCTGAGGCATGTCACTTTGTACCTGCAGTACATCAGGTGATAAAAGAAGCACAGACACCCCAGTCTTTTCTTCCCCAGCCCCACACATGCTTTGCAGAGGGCTCTCCTGTGAGAGGAGGGTTGAAGATAACAGGCTTGCTCAGGTGCCTCAGGGAGCTATGCCTGGCAGTGCTGTGCTGAGGTTTGCACTTCTGGCTACTGGTACCCAAATTCACCATATTTTCACCAGGGAAACCAGTTTATTTCTGGTCCAGGCTTAGCAGCACTTTTTCAGCCTAACGTATTTATACCATTGCCATCAGCTGGCCTCACTTCCTGCATACAGGGGTCACAGAGCTTCCCCAGATAAATTAAGAGTGGCAAATCCATTACTATATCTTTGTTGTTACAGCGGCTAATTACATCCCATTATATTTCTCTTCAACATGGAGTGTGCAGGATTCCAGCTTTCCAGCTTCTGTGCCATGTTCCTTACCTGCTGGCTGAAAGTCTTCTCAAAACCCGCATTTTTTGTTTGAATTCCCCCGTGATCATGTCACCCTTGTGTTGCCTGTAGCAAATCCTGAAATGTCCTGTACAGGAGATGATGGCCCTCCTCTCAGCTCCAGCATCTTCCTCCAGCTGCAGATGCTGCAGCTGGAGATGGTGTTTCTGGTGGCCTGTGCATTTCCCTGAGGGTCTGAGTTGCCTCTGGATCCCACAGTGTTACCCCCCCAAAGACATTGTTGGGGCCCACAGTTTAGGCTGTAGGTGCATGGCCTGACCTCCCCACAGATTTCCTCCCTGAAGTGTTCTCTGTCATGGGTCGCTGCCTGGTGTATTCCCTAATTCCAATTCTATAGTAAGATTATTTTTCAGGTGACTCACTGTAATGGTTTTGGTTTGATAATTTAAGATTTCTTAAATGTTGAGATTTTTTTAATTAACGTGTTGATGAATGTGATGGGATTTAGTGTTGGCTAATTATTTATGTATTTATTTCTTGTTGTGAGATAGGAAGATAGGATTAGGAGAAGGGTAAAGTAGGCTTAAAATTTTAAAAGGGTACAAGGAAAATTTTATTTACAGTAATTAAAAGAAAAAAAGTAGTAAGAATTAAAACAAACTAGAATATTTTTCTAACTTTTTTTTACTGATAATGTAAAGAAATAAAATTTAAAATTTTTCGTTAGTTAATTACTTTTTAAATAGGTTGTTTGTTTGGGTTTTTCTTCTTATACAGAACTATGTCAGTCACTAAGCAGCATCAATTTTGACATCGTTGTGGCTTCTTTATCCAGGTCATCATCCTGGTGCAGATCCTTGTGGGATTGTGTTATTGTTTTCAAGCCCTTCCTTTCATTAACTGATTGGAAGATCAGGTGGAAGAGTTCCCAAGAGAGCAGGATGAGACCAGTGTTCCTAATGGGTTGATGTGGTGGGTTGAGCTTGGACTCATTGGAGTCCCTCACCTGGCCAGCGTGGAATGTGGGGAACTGGGATGGCGAACTGGACAGTGATTTGTGTGCAGTGCTGAAAGGGCTGATCCCAAGGGGATACCTGCTGGTTGCAAAAATGGTGGAGTGGTGGGTCATCTCCCAGAGACCTTCTGAGTGGTTGCTGATGACTTTTCCCTCCTCTCATGTTAGACAAATGACAAATCAGGGCTAGGAACCTGTCACCACCAACCACATTCTTCAGTTGCCTAAGGAAAATTTTATTGTTGGACAAGGCTTTTCCTCTGGACCTTCCCTCTGGGTAATCCAGCAAGAGATGTTGGGTATCTCCAGGCAGCTGTAAGGTGAACACATAGGGGTAAGGAGGCAAAGAGGACCTGAGAGGCAG
Organism: Passer montanus; assembly: GCF_014805655.1. Classification (NCBI taxonomy): domain Eukaryota; kingdom Metazoa; phylum Chordata; class Aves; order Passeriformes; family Passeridae; genus Passer; species Passer montanus. The sequence continues at coordinate 26,892 of NW_024362605.1, forward strand.
TGGTTGGAGAAAGGCTCCAACAGGGTAAAGGACCCAGCAGTAATGCTTTCCCGACAGCCCGGGTGGGTAGAAGGGCTCAGGGTGAGGATGCTTAGGGAAAAGCTGATTCGCTGCGGGTCAGGTCAGTGCTGTAATTGCACGTCCGTGCGTGGACCGGGGAGCTCTGACACGGCTCCAAATCCGTCATTTTTCGCTGGAATGTAACGTTCCCAGGCCCTTCCTGGCAATCACTGACGGGAGTGGGCGCCCCCGGAGCGCTAGGAGCGGAGCCGCCCGCAGGCTCGCTCTGCCCTGGGTCTTTCCAGCGAGCGGAAGCGGGGTCGGGGGCGGCATGCGACAGAAGCGGCCGCCACATGGTCGCGCGCACTTCCCCGATCGTGCCCGTTGGGGGCGGGAGCGGCGGCCGGAACGGCCAATCAGGGGCGGGGGCGGGGACCCCAGGTCGGCCGGTAAGAAAAGCTAGCTTGGCAGCCACGGGCGAAGCAACCAATGGGCGCGCGCTCTTGAGGAAAGGCAGGTGTCGCCGCCAATAGGTTTCCGGTGGGGGGCGGTGGTAGGTTGGGGAAAGGCCAATGAGGTCGCTCTCCGTTTAACGGGCGGGCCGGGTGGCGAATTGCGGCGCGTGCGGGCGGGGCGCGCGGGGTGGCTAGCCGGTGCGCGCCGCCATTGTGGCCAGTTCGATCGGTATCGGGAGCGGAGAGCGGAGCTCAGCGAGCCCGGAGCAGGGAGCAGCCCCCCCCCCCCCCCCCCCCCCCCCGGGGCCCCCCCCCAGCCCCAGGGCTTGGGGCACTGTCAGCACCTGCTGCTCCAGCCACTGCTCCTGCTGGCCCTGACAGCAACACCCAAACTGGGGCTGATCCCGAGGGAGCAGCAGCAGGGCCTGGATCTGATCCCTGACTCTGGGACACGGCTGGACAAATGGCTCCA
>NW_024362605.1:27964-149702 GCF_014805655.1 Passer montanus
ACCCCCCCCCCCCCCACGGCCGGCCTCAGTCACCATCACACCGCGGGAGGCGGCGCAAACAGCAGTCACCACCACCGTCCGCACCGAACAGCCGCCGCCATGAGCAGCGAGGCCGAGACCCAGCCGCCCGCCGCCCCCGTCCCCGCGGCGGCCCCCGCCGCCCCCGCCGACTCCAAGCCAAACGGTGGGACCGGGAACGGGGGCAGCGGCCTGGCCTCGGCGGCACCTCCCGCTGGCGGGGACAAGAAGGTCATCGGTGAGGGCAGCCTGGGGTCCCGGAGTGGGGTGGGAAGCCCCGATCCCCTGCCCCTCCCCCGCTGTGGGTGGCGCGCGCTCCCTTCCCCCCCGAGGGGCGGTGCGCGCCCCCTCCCCGCCCCCGGCTCGTGTCCTCGCTCGCGCGCGCGGCGGCCGTTAGTCGCCCCCCTCTCCCTCGCCTCCCCGCGCGCCGCCGGCCCCGCGTGCCGGGTGGGGGCGGGGCGGCGCAAGATGTCCGCCACGCGGGGCCTTTGTGCGCGCGCCCCGCCACGTGCCCCTGACGCGCCGCTCCCTCCCCTCTTCCCCTCTTCACTCTGCCCCTTCCCGCAGCAACGAAGGTTTTGGGAACAGTGAAATGGTTCAACGTGAGGAACGGTTACGGCTTCATCAACAGGTGAGCGCCCAGACGCAGCGGGCCTTGTCGCGGGGAGCCGCGGGGAGGGGGGCGCGGCGCTTGTGTCGCGCGGGTGACAGGCAGGCGGGGGGCGGCGGTGCCTCTGCCGCCTCTCACCCTGCTTGGTAGAAGAACCTGGTGATATGCGCCCTTTCTCCACCCCAGGGTTCCTGACCCGCTTGGGGCTTGCCTGGTTGGCTTTCGAGTCCTTTTACCTAGGCAAGAACTGCGCTCTCGAAGCGAGTCTGTTTCCGCGGCGATATCTTACATTATGGTCCATCCTTTTATGGTGTTTTATGACAGTAGTTGATGTGAAAGACTAATTTGAACGCTTTGGGACTTAAATTAAGTACCTGAAGTAGGCCTGTCAAGGAGAGGAAGTGCTCTGCAAACAAGTTTCTTAAAAATTGGCAATTTGGCAATTTCTGGCCCCATTGGTTGTGGGGGGCCTCCCTGGAGTGTTGCCAGAGCTATTTCCCTTAATTTGTGGTACTTAAACTCCCCAGTCTCAGAATGAGGCTGCATACTGGAAAATCACCCTTTAGGCCAGCAAGTATAGTGTTATTATTGGACCTTCTGTTTATGTTTGGTTTAAACATTGCTTTTTTGAACTGCTTGTTACTTTATGAACTTTATTGGTGTAAATTGTCTGTCAGGCTCCTGAATTGGTTTTGTGTCTGCAGCTTTACAAACTTTCCTCCCAGTCTGCCCAGTTTGCATTGTTCATCATGCCATGCTTCAGCTCCCAGTGTTGAGGAGTCACCAGTGCTTAAAGCTGTTGTGTCTCTGGCCTTGGAAACGCCTCCCAAGTCCCAGCCACAAACCCCACCTCGAGGGAAGGCTTTTCCTGTTTCCTCAGCAGTGAAAATGTTCTGTGATGTCAGTCAAGCAAGGAAGCAGCAGCAGCTAGTTGAGACATCCGAGTAGCTTCCCCAGTCATTACTTTGGCAGCTGTTTAATCCCTGAGGTTGCCATTTGTAATGAGAAACCCAGCATGATCTCGTATTATCAAGAGATTAGAGCCTGGTAACTGAAGGGGAGGACATTTCCTCTGCTCTAGAATCTTTGCCTGGCTGCAGGGAAGCTGTGCAAGAGCTCCTGCCCTTGCATGGCTCTGCTTTACCCAGGTCTGCTTTCAGATAAAATGAAGCTATGGAACTGAAATGAGGTTTGATCTAGGTGCATGCTCATTTCAGGTACTTTCTCTGTGTTTTTAATGTTAGAGGTGTGATTGTATTCCAGAATAGGAGGGCGTTTGAATTCCGGATCTTTGATTGTTGTTTCTTGTGTTTGCCAGAATAACAAGTAGATGTGCAAAAGCTGCTGGCTTGGTCTGTGCCATAACTGAAGCTACACTGTCCGGTGTGGTATTTGGTGCCCTGCTGGACTTGGCATCTTCTTAGTCTGCTTATCTGTTTCCCTTTTTCTAATACATTATAGTGGATAAAAGATGTAAATGGAAGAGTGGCATAAATTATTTGTTCAGCCTTCAGAATGGGTGTTTCTCTTGTACCCTTCCAAATTTTCTTTGAAAAAGTGATGGTCCTGCTGTTCCATCATCCGCATGACAACATGCTTGCTGCTTCTTGATGTGCTTGCTGGAAAACAGCATTCGGAGTGATGTGGCCAGTAGCATGAGGCTGTAAAATGGCCTGGCGTGTTTTTCACTTGATTCAGTGAGCTCTGTGTGACCTCGTTAGTTATTGAGCCAAAACTCTGATGTCCTCTTGAATGGAAACCGCTTTGCAAATGGATTTTAAAAACAAGTGTCTGATCTGGTTGTCCAAAATTCAACCTGGACAAAAGTACAAGGCATCCATGTTTGTGCCTTGTTTTTCCTGCCACTGTTTTTCAGCTGAGGATGAAAGAAGGTGCTCAGCATTTTTACTAGAAGCATGTTACTATTCTCTTGTGAAGGTTTTCAGCATTTTGGACATGGTGTTTTGAAGAAGAGTTTCAGCTTTGGCTTTACAAGGGCTTTTGAGTGCTGTGTTCTTGGGGCTTTGGAGATGTGATCGGAATGGCTCTGCTCCACTGCCTTTTGGATGCCTTTTCCCAGTAATTTTTGAGGTCTGTAGGCATCAGTTTCAAGAGGAAACAAGGGGACTTACTTTTACTGGTGATGTCTGATGGAATAGCTGTAGCTTGGATGGAGTTTCTGAAAGAAGTTTAATTGTCAAATCTCACTTTTTAAAGCCAGGGGTAAGGAGCACCTGGCTTTATCTTACTAAAAGCCAGAGCAAGCATTCTGTTACCACTAGCCATGAGCACTCCAGTTGAGAGCATGTTTTCACACAAGCTTACTTATGTCTTTAACTAGGAAATAAAGTCACTTTGCTGTTGAGATTGTTCCATGCAGTAGTGAAAATTAACACCGCAGTGAGGGTGGGTTGGTGTGATGGGAGCTGGGATGTCCATGCTTCAGGATTGAGGGAGATGGCTTGTGCAGCTCTAAGTAGTGCAAGGTTGTCTCTGTTGTACCTCTTCAGGACAGAATAGAAACTTCTGACTGAAGCTGGTGCTGGGCTGTGGTTGTTTGGGCTCATGACAGTTGCAGAAACTGTGCCAGGATCATGCTGAAGGATGGGTGCTCTTGGGTCCTTTTAGATGCAGACCTGAGCTCTTTTCTGTTTATTAAGAGGGGAGACCAAGGCTTGACCAACTGTGCTGCCTTCATGGGCAGCTGGTGTTGCTGTTCCTCAGGTAAGTGAAACATTGAGGCTGAGGGGATGTAAGTGAGGCTACAGTGGCAAGGACAGAGCTGCTTCCAAAAGCTGCAGTAGCCAGTATCCCACAGAGCACAACTGGGAAGGAGTGAGTGGTCACCGTCAGGTATTCAAACATCTCTGGTGATGGGATGTGAAGGATAGAGGGGTGTGCAGCAGTGAGGAGGAGTATGCCTTACTGAATGTTCAGCATGCGCTTTGCACTTGGTGTAAGCTGATCTCTTTCCTACACACAGTAATCTAATAGGAACTAGCTGAGAGCAGGTTGAGGAGTAATGCTCAAATGCTGTTATGATAGATCAGCATTTTGCCTCTGTACCAAACAATTGAATTTTTAATTTACTGTGCATTTTATTAATGAAGTTCAATACCCTGTTGTCTTGCAGGAATGACACCAAGGAAGATGTGTTTGTCCATCAGGTAAGATTTCCTTGAAAGTGAAACGTATTCTCTCTCAGAAACTGCCTGTTCCTGACCCATTTAAGTAGGATTGAAGTTATGGAAGAGCCTTGCCTTTTCACTGTCACTTGAACACAAACAACTTATTTGGTTGGTTGCATTGCAAGAAGAGCCTGCTTGCACTTTGGGGTTTTGCACATCAGCTGAGTGGGCTGATGGTGTACAGTGATGAGAATTGCACTAGATGCTAGCATGGGCTTGGGGATAACTGCTTGGAGTCCAGTCATCTTGTGGATTCATACAGTGGTTAAGTGAACATCTGGAAATAAATTAAAAGCTTGCAGCAGGGAGAGAAGTTAATGGAACTTAATAATGAAGTGCCAATTAAACTTTTTTTTTCCCTAGGCAGAATTACAGATTTTATTGCTCTAGGCTTTCAGTGAAAGTCTACCAACATTTTAGTATGGGCTTTTCAATTTAACTGATATGTATCCTTAGATGTAATGTATGGCAAATAGGTAAGCCTCTGGAAAATAGACCAAGACTGCACACTACACCTGTGTCTTACTTTATGGAGCTGGTTTGCTTTGGTTTAGTTCTTTGTCTAATTGAGAGGCTGTGATCAGCAATTTGCTTTTTGCCCTTTCTGGCTCAGGATCTCCTTAGTAAGCAGCCCACAGAGAATTCTTAGTGGAGCTTGCTTTTACTCTGGCATTTAGGAATCCATGGGTCATTCTTTAGTCTCAAGTTAGGGATATGCTGCTGATGTTAACACAAAGGAAGGGTAAAACAATGCCTGGAAAGTGTTTTGTTTTTATCATCTCTCAGCTTCATGCTTGTTCTTTGTGTGAATTACCAGCTTTTAGAGGCACTGGTTTGTGAGAGGTAATACATACCCCGAGGGGAAGCTTTCAGACCCGATGGGCAAGTAGGGCCACCTGAAAGTGACATTGACTTACTGGTTGTGTTACAGGACTTGTCATGTAGTTGCTGTCTATGTTTCTGAAATAACAGTTTGGTAATGCTTTGTTTTAGTGTAATATTTTACAATTAAACGGTTATAGGGCTCTAATCAGAAAGAAATCAGGTTGTTTGAGAAGTCTAGCTGTGTGTGCTTTTCTCTATCCCTGTTACATAGCTCAGGTGTCACAAAAAGCTGTAGGACTGGCTGCTTGTTGTGATAAGGCTTTCCTTAAAGTTACAGAGACTTGTGGGCATATTTTTCCATTGATTTTGTACAATTTAGGCAGAAGAAATCTAACCAAATTGTGTGGCAGGTATTTTATATTAAAGTTGTTGCACTTCTATTGCCCTTCAGTTAAAGCGTTTGATAAGCAGAACATGCCTGAGCACAGTGTGTACTGAGCATTAACTTGTCTGTTGAAGATGTCATCCAGTACTGCAGAGCACCGAAAACTGAGTCCCTTCTAGTAATGTTGTTTGGCAGGTGGCCACTGATACAGAGGATTGTCTGTTGCTGACACCTGGAAAAGACCAATCTTTGTTGTGCAATACACAGCTGTAATAGATTTAGGATTAGTTGGTTAGACCTGTGGTAGAAACTATGGTGTCGGAAGCCTTGGAGGAGGAGATCTCTTTATACATGGCCATTTTTATGTTTACAGAGTATGGGACACAGAAGCTGCTGTGTCCTGTGGTGTGTGGGAAATAATGGAGGGCTGGAAATCCAAGAGAGTGATTGGAAGGGCTGGATATACTGGTGTATAGGCATCAGAGGAATGTATAACTATCATAGTGATGTTGAATTTTAAACTGTGATTAGGAGTGCTTTAGCCAGTGTGTGGTGTGAGAGTTTTCCTCTTTGTTTTCAAACTGCCTTTTTAGCCAGCAGACAGCATGTTGACAGGTGCTTCCAGTTAATGGTAAAGCTGTTGCACATTTCAGATAGTCCAGAGCATAATACAAGTACATTTTATGACTTCCTGGATTTTCCCAATTATTCAGTTGATTTTTCAGAAATACAGATCTTTCTCCTGTGATAAAGAAACTGAGTATTTAGTAATCTTAAAATAAGTAAAAAAACTCTTCCTTTGTATACTTATGCTGTGCCTGCATTGTTGTGTTGTTAGACTGCCATAAAGAAGAATAACCCCAGGAAGTACCTCCGCAGCGTAGGAGATGGAGAGACCGTGGAGTTTGATGTGGTTGAGGGAGAAAAGGTAAATACATCTTTCGGGTGTCAGAGTGCACATGGAAAACTCAGGTTGCAGGCTTTGGTGTGGTGCCTGTGGTTTTGAGTTGATGCCTGATGACATCCGAGGAGGTGAATGGTTTTTAATTTCTTCACAATGTGGATGTAAATCTTTGCTCAGTACTAGACTGTTATGCTGTAGCTGGTGGGATGGTGACCGTTTCCCTAATGCTATTTCCACTCTTTAGGGTGCGGAGGCAGCCAATGTCACAGGACCTGGTGGAGTTCCAGTGCAGGGCAGTAAATACGCAGCAGATCGTAACCATTACAGACGATATCCACGTCGTAGGGGTCCTCCACGCAACTATCAGCAGAACTACCAGAACAGTGAGAGTGGGGAAAAGAACGAAGGAGCAGAGAACATACCAGAAGGCCAAGCCCAGCAACGCCGTCCCTATCGCAGGCGGCGGTACCCACCTTACTATATGCGTAGGCCCTACGGGCGTCGTCCACAATACTCCAACCCTCCCGTACAGGGAGAGATAGTGGAGGTAACATTTGCCTGACATATGATGCTAAATGGGCTTGGTTGCTTTGGAGCAGGGTGAAGGGATGCACCTTTTGACACTTCTTATAGGTACTCCAGATGATTTTGGTAAGGCTTGGCAGTAGCGTGAAATGAAGTAGCTGAAGGTCTTCATGTTACAGCTTCTAAAAACCAGAATATTTCAATTTGTATGATTAAGTGGAGGATTCTCCATCATGTGTGCACCTGTTCTGTAGAACTGCTGTCCACCTTGACTAAACTGATGACCTTTCAAGCTCCTTTCTCATAGCGTGACAAGCTGTGGAGTTAGCACATTTCTGGCTGGGGCTGAGGCAGTCTGTGGCCTGATGTCTTGCAGGGTGCTGACAACCAGGGTGCAGGAGACGGCAGACCAGTCAGGCAAAACATGTACCGGGGTTACAGACCAAGATTTCGCAGGTATGCTGCAGATTAGCTGCTGGTTTTAGCCTTGTTCAGCAACAGAGCCAGGACATGGTGATGCTCAGGTGCTGCACAGTTAAAGCCTAGCTTGACTTTCAGGGGTCCTCCTCGTCAAAGACAGCCTAGAGAGGATGGAAATGAAGAAGATAAAGAGAACCAAGGGGATGAAACCCAAAGTCAGCAGCCACCTCAACGTCGGTACCGCCGTAATTTCAACTACCGACGCAGACGCCCAGAGAACCCTAAACCACAAGATGGCAAAGAGACGAAGACAGCCGAACCACCAGCTGAGAACACGTCCGCTCCCGAGGCTGAGCAGGGCGGGGCTGAGTAAATACCGGCTTAACATCTCTACCATCATCCGGGTGCGTGACCAGGGGCCTGGGGATGCCATTTGCTGACTTTTTCTTTTGTTGCTTTTTATTTGTGCCTTACAATGTTTGGCCTCGTCTTGCTCACACATGCTGTAACTGATCTGTGATATGTCTGGAGAACTGGACTGCGAGGCTTTGTTGCATCAATGCTGACTAATTGGGAGGACTTAGTTACAAGCTTTAGTTGTTATTGATGGAATACTATTACACTTAAAATCTTGGCTGCATGCAGTAGTTGAGGTGTATGGCAGTCTCTGCTCACCCAGAAATTCGATGTAAAGACTTGAAAATAGTCAGGAGAAGCACATACTGGGATTTACATAGCTCCATTAGTGCCTGAGCTGAGTCTGTACAGAGAGGTGAATGGCATTGGGACGTTGGCATCTGTTTCTACAAAGGTGATGCAGAATTAGCAGGAGTGTCTTGCGAGCAGCCTTTTATCTAATCAAAGTGCTGGAAAAACTGGTAGAAATGGTGGTTTTGTCAGAGCATGTGAGAGCTGTGTTGCAGTGCTGAGATGTGGGCTCGGAAGGGTTGTGTGCAGGGCAGGGGCCAGAGGCTGGGTTAGTTGCAAGGGAACCTGCCTGTGATTGGGGCTTGTTTGGTGCTGACTCCTGAGAGACAGTTCTCCTAATTTGGGAATATTTTCATTGCCAGGACTCTACTTGTTCTGCATTTCTTGTCACCCATGTGTGTATCCCGTTCCTTTTGTCCCTTGCTCCTTGCATATTACTTGGAGGGCAGGAAAGTGGAAGAAGAATTTAGGCTGTAGTGGGAGCAGTCTGAGTGGTTATATTGATGGGCTGGACAGGGGCTAGAGGAGTTGGGCTGGGAGAAGGCTCAGTGTTGGCAGCAGCTGCAGCCTCTCCCAGCTGTGGAGGCATGGAGACTTGATCTGCATGGGCTCTACTGCTTCATGTTCCACTTGCAGATGGATCATTCACTCACTGTCCAGACTGTGCTGCAGTGATCTCTGTGCACTTTTGGTGAACATTTGTTGTATCCTGGTATTCATTTTTGTGGTCAACACCTCCTGGATGAATTCTTAGAACATGGGCTTCAGAAGAATATCACAATGTCACCTTGGTTTCTCTTGCTGTCTGGTAGCATTGGAGAATATTTGGTTTAGTTTCTGTGCTTTGAGCAGTGGCTGAATATGTTGGCAGAGCCTGGTGGAAGCAGCTCTCCCCATGATGGGAGAGATCCCTTTGGGCTTAAGCTGACTGACTGCTCTCTTTGGAGTCCTTGGCATTGTTCCTTTACAAAGGTGGCTGGTGTGGTTGTGTAGGGTGGGGCTGACAAGGAGAAGTAGCTGGTGAGGGTTGGGCTGTGAGCTTGTGACAGGCAGCTTAGGGTGAATTTTTGAGTTGCAGGTGAGCCTTGGTACACAAAGCACCCCTGTAACCCTTTGACAACTGTCTGATCAGCCTTTTTTTTCCCTCTTTTTCAGTTTAGTCATCAAAGAAAAGACTTCAAGAAATGAAGAAGAAAATGAAATTCCAGCAATAAGAAATGAACAAAAGAATTGGAACTGAAGACCTTAAGTGCTTGCTTTTTGCTGTTGACCAGATTACTAGAACTATCTGCATTATCTATGCAGCATGGGGTTTTTATTATTTTTACCTAAAGAATTCTCTTTTTGGAAATGATAAACGCGTTTTTTAAAAGCCTGGTTTTTCTCAATATACCTTTAAAAGTTTGTAAATTGTTTCATATCTGGTCACATTGAGATTTTTAAGAACCTCATTTTTAATTTGTATGAAATATACGCCTGATTTTTTCAAGTCAAACTGCAAGCATCTGTTAATAAAGGTCTTAAAGAGTTACCATGTGTGCTTAGGTGTTTTAAAGGTTTTAAGTATTCATAGAAGGTTTGGGAAAAAAATGACTGATTTACTCTTTGGGCATACAGGCTGGTGGAGTAAAGCACAAAAGTTGAAATAAAAAAACCAATGAAGGTGCAGTCGAGTCACATCGGAGAATGATGGGCAGGCACAGAGGGGTGGGAGTTTCTAGCGCTAGCCCAGTGTGTTTCCAGGAGCTGTTGGTACAGCTTGGCTGTGTCCTTGGTAGAATACAGCACTTGCAGACCTGAGGTGGTGTGAGGGTGCTTAAAAAAAAAGGGGAACCCTCCCCCAAAAATGGTAACATCAGACATTGATTTGGGTTGGAGGAATGAGGAACCTTAAAGCTCACTTCATCCCATGCCCTCTCAGTGGGGCAGGGACACCTTCCACTTGACCAGGTTACTCCAATCACTGTCCAGGCTGGCCTTGAACACTTCCAGGGATGGGGCAGCCTGTGCCAGGTTCTAGATACCTAAAATATCCCAAACTTGTCATTGGGGCTGTGCTATAGCACAATTGCTGCATGAGTGCACTGCAGAGCCAGCTGGGTGCAGAAGCATGGACAAGGAGCTGTGCCTTATGACAAAACTGGCCTTGGCTGCACCCCACTGCCATGGTGAGAACCTGGTAAGTAGGGGCTGCTCCCTCAGCATGGAGCTCAGAGCTGTGCCTTGGTCTGACAGCACCTGTTAGAACCACTGCAGAGCACCTGCAGGGGGGGGTCGATGTCCAATGGCAGCTTTTGGGACCTTTCACATACTACTAGTGAGTTCTGTGCTCTTAATAATTTTCCTGTGGGCTCCAGTGTCCCAATCACCCCAGGTGTCCCAACAATCCTAGTGCTCCAGGCTTTGCTGTCTCCAAGCACCTGCTAATGCACCTGCCCATCTCCTGGCTGTGCCATCTGTGAGCATTCTGCCATCCAGACACTGCTGTTTGACAGCACAATCTCATCTCTGCCCCTTCCTGTCACTCAGTGTTTGGATTTTTCTCCTTTCCTGGGGTCCTGGAAAATGGACAGACTTGCCCCGGACATTCCATCTTGCAGAAGTGTGAGAAGCTGCAATAAACAACAGCTTTGCTGCCTTTTGGCTTCATGTGAGGGGGCAGATGGCTCAAGAAGACCCTTACAGCTCTAGGTTTTGGATGCAGGTGCTTTGCAGCCTGCCTGGGCTGCAGGACTGGGACTGCAAGTCTTCACACCTATCTGTTTTGGGGACTGGCTGTGCCCCTGCAACACCATCTGCTCGGGCCTGGTGCTTGGCCTTCCTTCTCTCAGGGTGACAGTGCTGAGGAGCTTCTGCTTGGTTTCCCTGTGCTGCAATTGGTGTCTGTGTGCTTAGCTTGGGGTGAGAAAGGAATGAGGCCACAACCAACATTCAGTAATTAAGGATGGTGGGGATTGAGTTGGTGGTTTCAGGTTCTGGTTTGTTTTCATAATGGTTTACAAATGCTGATAGATTAATAATTCATTTCCAAAAGAGAATTCCCATTTTGTGTGAACTTGAAAACCACACTCTGCTGACAGAGCATCTCCATCAGGCTTTAGACTGACTCACCTCCTTGTGTCTGGTGTGTACGGCTTTGGTGTTCCTTCATGATCCCCCATGAAAACATGGATAACTAAGTATTCCAGAGTCCTGGTTTTACTCAGTTTTTGAGCACAAGCCTTGTGCCACCCTGAATCCGAGCCCAGGGAAGGTTTCCAGTGGGGCTGGTGTGGGAGGGCTATCAGCCACATGGAGTCAGTGCTGCTCCGTGTGGAAAAGACTTCCCACTAAATTCCCCCAAAGCATGGGCTGAGCAATGTCAGAGGAGCTACTCTGCCTTCAGTGTCCTGACAGCTTTCCCAGGCAACAGGGTAATCTTTCCTTAAAGCAATACTTTTCTGGGATTTATTTTCATGACACCTGGCTGGAAGTGGAGGAAAAACCCTTCCCTGGCTGACTGCTGCAGTACCTTTGCTTTTAGCAGTCAGCTGGCTATGTCAGAGGCTGGAAGCAGCTGCAGAAATGTCTCAGTACAGGTGCTAGTGCTTTAATGGGGTCAGACTGACAGGGAGAGTGTCCCATATCAGGGCTAGGTGCAGGAGGTGCTGCTGGCCATCACACACGAGAATCCATGGCGTACATCTTGCTGGTGGCTGTCTGGGTGCCCCGGGGCTGGAGATGTCTCTGGAGTTGACAGTGGCTGCTGGGAGCTACCAGGAAAGAGTTGGGGTTGTGTCATGGCTGGCAGTTGCAGGGTGACTTGGGACTGCCACAGCATGGGGACACAGCAGGAGAAATTAACTCAGACAGCCAGCAGGGTTAACTTCCCTTGAGACCAGGCATAAGGATTGGAGATGACTTCTGGGGAGGCATCACCTGCCCAGTGTCCCTGATGAGGGGGCTGTATTTCAACCAGTACATCCCTGCAGCCACTGTCTCAGGCTTTGGCTGATGACAGGGATTCCAGCACAGCTGCTGCTTTGAGTAAACATCAGCACACCTTCACCAGGACCTGGAGGCCCACAGATGTGGATGGATCCCTGCACCCTCTTCATGCCCTTATAGGGTTTATGGGGCCTCTCACTCAGCCCTGTTCTGCCTTGTGTAGCCTTCCCAGCCAAAGGGCACAGGGTTGGGCACAGAGGCGTCCCCCTTGGTTAGGCTGGACCCTGCAAGAAGCCTCTGTGCCCTCTGAGTTTCTCCTTCACCCCTTATCCCTGCAAGGCAAAAAGCTACTTGACATAGGATGGGGTGGAATGAGACAGACTGACCTGTGCAGGCATAGAGGCAGCAGGTCAGCAGGACAGATGCCACAAAGCAGCCCATGGAGCCAGCCATCCCCAGCCAGCATGACCACCCAAAGTCATAGTAGACTCCCAGGAATATATTGTGTGACACCAGCATGGCCCTCTCCACGTAGACGTCCACTGCATACCACACGGAGCCTATGAGCCCCAGGATGCCTAGGAGGAATGGGGCTTGTTAAAAACAACCATACAACATCCCATACGCCCCAAGCCCTGCTGAAGGGGTGCCACTAGCTCCCAGCATGCTCCCCAGCTCCCTGTGGGACATGAAGTCTGTCTGCTCCAAAGCTCTCCCAGCCACGCACTCCCAGCGCAGAGTATGACTCCAGCTCCATAGCACATCTTCATTTTGACATAAGGATCTTCCTTGAGGAATGTGATGCAGTCAAGCCCAAAGACCAGTGTAGCCAAAGCCAGGCAAGCCAGAAGATCTGCCGTGATCATCAGGGTCCGTGTCACCACAATCTTCACTGGGCAGGAAAGTTAAAAACAACCATAAATGGGAATGAGGAATTATCAGAGAAACAGGTGTCTCCACTTCAGATTTCTGTCCATGTCCTTTTTGAGTCACCCAGCTCACCACTGGTCATCACACTGGAATCCATCAACCCCATGCCTTCCATGGGCCAAGGGAAGGTGCTCAACAAGCTCGTCAGAAACTTAATAAGAACTTAAACCCATCATTAGGCCAGCTCAAGAAACCAAACAACTCAAGGTATACCCATCACCTGGTATAGCACCTGGTATGTGGTTGCCTGCTCCAGCCATTCTTGAGCAGAAGACACTGCTGCCTACACTGTTTTTTCTTCCAAGTTGTGTAGCAGGTGTTTTAAACAGCAGATGTCAATATACCAGTGAAAAACTAGAGCTGGCATGGATCATATCACCAGCTGTGATGGGACTGTGCCCTGCAAAGCTCCCTTCTCCACAGAGCAATGTGGCACACCCGCTTAGTCCATACCAACTACTTTCCTCTCCACTCCCTGTATCTGTGTTGTTCCATGTCATTACCCAACAAAAAGGTTCTCTCTGCAGGGCTTGGTGTGCCCTGTACAGGCCAGAAGAAATGTCCTTACCCTGATGTGACTGTCTCTGATCTGTGGGCATGAGTCCTTGGCCAGTGGGAACGGTCCTTGCTCTGCCTGCAGCATAGTGGGTTGCAAATCCTAGGTTCTACATGCTCGAGCATGTTTGTTGTGAGGCAGCACAGCTTCACAGGATCCTTCCTGCCTGATGACCCCACAGGCAGGTCTAACTGCCAAGTTTCTGCAAAGACCAGGCTATTGGGGCAGGAGACCAAGAGCAGCCCTAAGCTGGTGTGGCTGACTGACAAAGGGCAGCTTGGTGCACTGATAATCACTTTTCCTCTTCCCTTTCAAGAAGACTCTGAGATGTGAACTTAATAAATACCTCCAGGCCAGGTCAGCTCACCTGGGTGGTCAGCCAGAATTGAGTCATATTGGTCACAGGTCCTGACCCCGTCCTGCATGTTGGTGACACACTCCCTCCAAAGGCCCCGGCATTTGTGACTTATCTGGAGGCAGGAGAAAGGCACTCATGAAAAAAGCATCAGGGTCTCCCCAGCTTCCCATGGATCTCCCAGCCCAGCAGGGCAGATTTCAGGCTCCCACCACTACACCTGGACAGGTCCTGGTGACTCCTTGCCCATACCTGCTCTCTGTTTTCTCCTGCTCCATCCCTCTATCTCTATAGTAGTCTAATCCTTCAACTCAAAAAGCAGTGGGTTTGTCCCACCACGCCACTTTTCCAAGCCTGTGGAGACATTGTGCAACCTCATGGATGGCAAGGCACCCACCTTGCTCTCAGCTGCTCATCTTGAGGATGATGGTGCTCTGCTCACCTTAAAGGTGGCTACTCTGCTCACCTTCCAGGTGATTTCTCTGCTCACCTCCAAGCTGTCATCAGCATTGACCATCCAGCAGTCCGTGCACGTGGCCAGGAGTAGGAAGAGTGTTGAGAGAAGAGTGAGCCCGAATGCTGTCATCTGCAGGGCTGCAGTCATGGGGGGACCTGAAAGAGCACAGAGATGTTCACCAACTCTGCTTGCTCTGGCTGCTTCCAGACACCCGATCTTACTTACAAGACAAAGTGCCACCGAGGCCAGGCATTCTCTGGATACCTAGGAGTCATCTGGGTCCTGTCTCACAGTGCTCACTTGCTGTCAAAATGCTCTAATATCTTCAGCCAAGGTTGGGCCACCAGCTTTACATATAGAGGGAGCTTTTAGACACACAGTAATTTTGTAGTGGATACATTCCCACATTGGTTCCCTCTCTTCCAAATAAAAGATGCCGACCAGCAGTACTTGCCCTTTGGCAATCAAGAGCTGCTGGAAACCACTGTCAAATATCTGCTGGTACAAAAATCTGTGACCCAAGCATGTCTCCAGAGAACTTCTAGGGACCTCCATCCCTGCCATATGACTTGGTGGGTACACCCTCTGCCTTTTCTTACTTTTGTTTTTCTCCAAGAAAAGCTATGAGGTGTTGAACATCCAGGTTGGAGCACAAGAAAGTGTCCCATGAAGGTGTCCTAATCTTAAGCACAAGCCCAAAGATATAACTCCCATTCCAAGGGGAACAAAGGCTGCTGGGACATGGTGTGGGTGCCCTGAGGAGCTGCCAAGGCTTTCCACAGAGGAGAAGGGATGGCACCATTTGTTTTCCATCCTAGATGGATGTTTTCCATTCCTAGATGAAGGGACTCTGCAGAGGGGGGAGCTGTGCCCAAGGTATGAACAGGGGACATTGTATCTGCAAATCCTGGGCAGGAATCCTACTTTGTCATGTTTTGCGACCCAAAATACCAAATATTTTACTGCAACCACTGCAACAACCCTTTGGACAGGGGTTCAGAAACTCATCTGGTCTTAATTAGCAAGACCCAGATGAGTTTCTGAGCTACATGGGTTAATTACCATGAAATGATAACTCATCATCACCAGGTTTAGTACCTCCAGCCAGAGGCTGCCCATCCTGGCATGGCACAGGCTCCCTGTGGGGCAAAGGTGGGAAGGAGGGTTGTCCCCACACCCAATGTGCCCAATCTCCCCCCACATCCCCTCTTGGGATGTCACTGGTGGTAAAGGCATCACTCTGCCATCATCTCTGAGCACTTCCATCAGCTTCACTCCAAGTGGTCAGTCTCTTAGACCTCAATTTACAATAAGTTTTTTTAATTCCCCAGGCTCCCTTCTGAGCTAATTCCCCAGAGCCTTATTTGTTTCTGCTAGAGTCCAGCTGTTTTGGAGCCTTTGAAGAAAATCTGTTCAGCCACTTCAGTTATATAATCAAGAAAAAGGAAGAGAAATAAATTCTTAATGCTGGGAAAAATCAGCTCTAAACCTTGTTGATAGTAAAAGGTGTTTATGGAGAGCATTACCTTCACTGCAGGCTCATCCTTGTTGCAGAGGGGTGATGACAGAATCTCTTTGTTGCTGATGATTTGGGATAAGGGATGTAGGTCTGGAAGGCTTTTAAGTGCTGATGGGATTGGATCCTGACTCATCTAATGGAGTCAGGGTTACGCAGCATCAGCTGGAGCTTGTGCTGGGCTATTTAAGGTTTGTCCACAGTACGTCAGCTGGGTTTTGTGCTCTGAGACATGATGGGCATCCCTGCAGTTAGAGCAGTCATAGGCTGGGAAGGGAGCCTCCCCAAAAATGTCACATGAGGAAAACAATGGAAACCTGCTGGGAACTCTCCCCAGGTGGGGGACTATGTGTCCTGGACAAATAACCAGTTTTTTATTAGACCTTTCAATTACTGCCTAAGAATGAGTGGCCTAAGGCACTGGAATGGCGTAAGATCCAAGAGTGATACCTGAGTTCAGAGGGTTGGAAGGTGCCAAAGAAAGGAGCTGGAATGCCAGGCTGATAATGAACCTCTTTGGCTGGTAATTAAGACGTTTTTTTTTTCCCCATTAAGCAGAAAACAAGTGAAAACCTGCAGCAGTCAGCACCCAAGGAAGTACCTCTGAACCTGAGTAGCAGCACCCTAGCTGTCTGTCACTTGGAGCTGCCCTAAAAACTTCAGGTTTGTTCTCTAATCCCCTACTGTTTGGGGATTACACAGGATCTGTGTTACAGCATCCTCTGAGCATCCCTGGGCTCACCTGTGCCTCATGGCTCTGCCACCGCTCACCCTCATCTCTCATTTCCATTTGTGGGTGCATAGTTGAGTTGGATTTTTAGGGTGGGTTTGGGCTTTGTTGTGTTTTGATTTTTTGGTTTTTGGTGGGTTTTTTGTTTTTATTTTTGGGGTTTTTTGGTTTTTTTTCCTCTAGATAATCGTCTGCAGCATTTTACTGTGGACATTTTGGCAAAACACAAATCTTGGCAAATCCTTCAGCTCTGCAGGGATGCCCAGGTGCCTGATGTGTGAGATTCCTGTGGCTTTGAGTTATTCTATTTTCCCAGAATTCTGGCATATGGCAAGTCTAATGCTTTGGAATGTAGCAATGAATTAAGGCAAAAAATGTTCAGAAGGGCTTGTGAACCTTCATTTTCCAATCTTTACAGATCAAGAATTTATGGTTCTTGGACATCTGTGACACATGAAATACTGTGTGACCCCAAGTGATACAAAACTGTACCTCCATGGTCTTGGCAACACCTATAAAATAGGTGTATTTCTATTTTCTGTTCTGTCTAAACACTCAGTTTATGATATATCAAACTAATCCACCTTGTTAATCCCCAACTGAAACCTTTTTGGGGGTGAAAAGAGGCAGGTAGAGGAGCAGAGCTAGGAGTAGTCAGTCTGTCACAGCACAGCTAGTCTGTAGCTGAACAAAGTAAATCTAGCCATAACAAATCCAATTCGGCTGACCTGGCTCATTCTGGAAAAAACTAACAAAGACCTCAGCCAACCTTGTTCAAGCTTAGATGCAGATACATCACTGGCCAGAGAACTGGGGGGGAGAGAGGTCCCATCCAATCAGCTGTCTAAGCTGGGAGATTCAAACGCCCTATAAGCAGGGTAGCCATATTAAGCTCAATGCTCTTTGCTGGTGACTCTCCATAGTGTGTCATGTGTCTGTCTCCAGCCCACGACACCACATATCAGTGGTCAAATTATTAAGCTCCTTTCCTGGGTTAGTGACAGTGAAAATCAGTTCTTGGGTTTGTCAAAAAACTTTGGTTTGTCAAAACTATGAGGTTTGTCACAACCATGTGTTTAAAAAGTGCTGACAAAACCCAAACCTTGAACTTCAGCAAATATTTTACTAAAAAAAAACTGGTGTGGATGGAAGGGAAAAAATATATTTTCTGAAATGGGATAATCTCAGAGAACTAGAGAGGATTCAGTAGATGCTGTAGGGGCAGGACAGTGAATAAGAATTATTAAAATCACCATCAAATTCAGCCATTTCTCAGATGTGTGACAAAAGCCCTTCTGCATGAATATGTGTGGGGGTCATTTTCCCTTTTCCCTCATTTCTGCTGCAATAAATAAGTATGATTCGTGCTGACAGAATTGAAACAATAATCAATATTGATACTAATTAATTAATGAAACAGTTAAAGGTGTAATGCCAAGAAAGAAAGGGAGAGGAGGGGCTCCCCCACTTTCTCCTGCAGATGTTTAGAACAGGAAGAAGCAAGAGATAACTATTACTAAATTTAGTTGAAAGAGAGAATTTGGTTGGACACCAGGAAAATGTTAATTATATGAGATTTATTGCTTTAATGTTAGAACATAATATTGGCTTATACTATACCAGCTTGGTGTGCATGTGTAATCCAAAAGGTGAATTAAAGGACACCGAGGAAGAGAAGAGGCCTTCCTCAAAGAAGACCCCCAAAGAGTGGTACGACCCCCTAAAAGAATGGTGGAGCATGCCTGGTAAAGGTGATGAGGATGGAGATACAAAGTGTGACAAATCGAAAATGGGAGGAGATGGTGATGACATACAGCATAAAAGAGGGAATTCTGGCTTGGCAGGCTTGTTCGTGAGGTGGCGGGGGTCAAGCCCTGCACTGCATACCCCACACGGTTATTTTTGCTTATGTGCTGTTATCAGAACCAAATTTTTTTTTATTTTAACCAAATTACATTGTCAATATTTCAAGTGTATTCAATTTTATATATTTTAAGTTACTTAATTAAAATTGCTGTTACATTTTTGTTTGGGTTTTTTTTTTTGATGGGATAATTGGGCAAATATAACACTGCCTATTTTAAAAATGACAGGACAGTTATTTCACAGGGATTTGGCTGAAAGCAAGAAAGAAGTATGACCCAAAATCTCAATACTGCTCATTAAATTGGTGTCTTGGTCTGAAAGACAGGTGTCTGCTAGGGAAGTCAGGAGCCTCCCTTGGAATGGTGAATGTAAACCCCCTCCCCCCGAATTATTATAAATTTGAAATCAAGGGGCTCTCAGGCAAAGATATGAGGATAGGAATAACAATTCTTTACTAGTATGTATAACAAGGCAAACAAAACAGTAACTATGACATTAACAACAAACAGAACCAGGGACCCAGTAAAAGCCATCTTGGATGCTGGCACTTTCCCCTTTGGTGCAGTTACCGTCACAGCTGGCAGAAATGAGCAAAAAAATCCCGGGGTGGTGGATAGATGTATTAGAAGTTCCACAGTGGTAGCTGGAACTCAGGGACGGTGCCGGCTACAGCATGGAGAAACCCAGAGCCGGACCGAAAAAACAACTGCCTGGCTCTGAACAGGGCAGGGAGAGGCAAAGTTAAGGATTCCCAGTGTTATAAATGAGAGGCTTGACTAAGCCAATATTCAAGAAGCAATCAGTTTATTAATTAAGATGGTAAAGTATGGGCAATACAGCACTGGGTACAGTGGGGGAAATTTTCCCTCCAACTGCACGCCAGTAGTTGGGACTTACAGATATTTATAGGGGTACTCATAAGCTTTCTCAGCAGTTTCTGTTCCAAATTTTTATGTCACAATTCTATACACTATTGTGATTTAGTTTTTCTCAGGATGTATCTCAGAAAGGAGTATCCCCATATGGTGGGGTCCAGCTTCTGAAAGAAGGGCACACGAGCAGATGGTGATCAGTCCGTCAAGTCTGAACTCTGGCGACGCCGGTGAATTCTCCTTTGAAGTAATCATCAGCCTGGCCGTCCTCCTTGGATGCCAAAGAGCAAGAGCACCCAGCTGCGCCCCAGCCCCGTCTTTTCCACCTGCCCCCATTCTCGTGGTATCTCTGGTCCTCAGAAAGAGACTCCCCAAGAGAAAAAAGCTATAGCCAGATGCTCCATTCCTCTCCCGACTTCAGACGCAGTCTTTTGTCTTTCTTAAGGACCCATAAGTATCCATAAGTACCCAGTAGTTAGTTTCCTAGCAACTTATGGGGAAAAATAAAATCTGTAAGTAAAAGAAAAAGGAAAGAAACCAAACCCTCAACAACTGGTTTAATGACCAAAAGATGTGTGTTGGAGAGGGAGGAAAGTCTGTTTCAGCCTGCCTGTGCTGTGAACAAAGGCAGATCTTCGTCTTTTATGTGCTTCCAGCCTGGGTGACCATCCCCAGGGAGCCTTCAGTTGACTATTGGAGATGTCACAGCAGCCACCAAGGACAGCAAATCCCTGGGTTTGAGGTGAGATGGGATGTATTTCTGGACTAGGTGCAGGAGGCAAGACGAAGATGCCAAGACGACACAGCAGCCATGCAAAAACCTGGATGGAAAATGTTAGGGATATGGTAGAAATTTGTGCCTATGAAATATAAATACATGTATGAAACGTTGTTAAGGGGGGGACCAGGGTTTAATCCTAGAACTACCTATAACAATCCTGGTGACCTAGCCCGACGTGATCTGATATCGGATTCCAGGGTCTCCTCTCCAGGTCCAGGCGGCGCCCCGCTGAGTTCAGCGGCCGGACAGGATTGGGAAAAGCCCAACGGAACCAATCAGATAACATGAACTATTAGCCAAAACCCACAATTGAAAGGTTAAAAACGGGCCCTGAGGTCCAAAGCCGGCAATTTTTTTCATTCATAAAACTACGTGCACGAAGATTCCTCACGGGAAAAGGACCGTAAGTATCGTGCGGTTGAGTGGGGTGTGATCAATTGTGTGTGTGAGACGTGATATTATCACGAAGCGAGTGTGGACCCCAAGATCGCAGTTCCACTCTTCCACAAGGAAAGTGGTCGGTCGCGGGGGAAGCGGGTGAAAAACTTGTTAAAAACACACACACCAACCCCAAATCCTGGGAACTGGTGGAGGAAATGGGGGGGGGGGTGTTTTTCAATCACGGGCTGGATCAGAGAGAGGACAAAGGTCCATCGATGACCAGGAACAACAGAAGATCACTGGATCCAGAGAAAAGGTAAGAGAGCTCTTTTTGTCGATCAAAAGTGTACAGATCAGTTCACTGTATGACTTTATGATTTGGTCGGCAAAATTTTTTTTAACTAAGAATCAAGGATTGTACCCATAAAAGGAAAACAGATCGATTTGGGAGCCTATCTACCCAAAAAGGAAAAAGGTAAGCAAGATTAAGAAACGTGGGACTGAAAAAGAGTAAACTACAAGGGAAAACCCAGGGGAAACCAGAAAAGGTGGAAAAATATTGTACCCCTGATATACCAAGAAACAGTCCTCTGGGGTGGATGTTGGAACATTGGGAGGATTGCCCCACAAGGAGGGGGAGGTCTAAGGAGAGAATGATATATTATTTTGTGGAGAAATGGGCTCATGTGGAGGTCAAGAAATACTTATTTTGGCCTATGTTTGGGACTTTTGAGAAGGAAACATGTCGGGCATTGGAGGAAGAGGGGTCAACAAACGAGGAAAGGGAGTATGCACGACTATGGGACTACGCCAGTACTGGTAATCAAGGCACTGGTAATTAAAGATGTGGAAATCGAGTCTGAAAATAAATTGTGTTTGGGAAATCTACTGTTGGTAGAAGAAGCAGATTATAATTTGCTGGGGAGGGATTTAATGGTGAATTTGGGTATTAGTCTAATTGCACAAGACTCTCATCTGATGGTAAGATTGTATAAACTCACTGCTGAGGACGAGGGAAAAATAAACCCTAAAGTGTGGCACACAAAGGGGGAGGCGGGGAAGTTGGAAATGGAACCTATACACATAGAAATTGAGAAACCAGAAGACCCTATTACGGTCAAACAATATCCAATACCCATGGAAGGAGGGTGGGGGTTAAAACCAATAATTGAGGATCTGATAAAAAAGGGCACCTTGGAGCCGTGTATGTCTAGACATAATACTCCCATTCTTGCGGTCCATAAACCGGATGGGAGTTATCGCTTGGTGCAGGATCTAACAGCTGTTAACCAGCGAACAAAAACCTTATTTCCCACCGTCTCAAATCCCTATACTCGCCTCAATAATATGTCACCGAATGATATCTGGTATTGCATAATAAACCTGAAAGCTGTCTTTTGGACTTGTCTTCTAGCAAAGGAGAGTCGGGACTATTTTGCATTTCAATGGGAGGACACAGAGACAACCGTAAACAACAACTTAGGTGGACCTCCCTGCCTCAAGGGTTTGTGGATTCGCTGAACCTGTTTGGTCAGGCTCTCAAGCAATTATTGAGTGAGTTTGTCCCTCGGAGGGAACAAAACTATTACAATACGTGGATGACTTATTAATAGCAGGTCCTGATGAAGATGGGGTAAGAACAAACACAATAGCTCTCCTAAACTTTTTGGGGGATAAAGGCTTAAAGGTTTCAAAGTCTAAGCTGCAATTCACAGAGCCCGAGGTGAAATATTTAGGGCACTGGTTGGTGAAAGGTAAGAAAAAGCTAGACCCTGACAGGGTGGAGGGGTTCATTGCATTACCCTCCCCTCAGTCAAAAAGGGAGGTAAGACAAGTACTTGGGTTTCTGGGGTTCTGAAGACAATGGATCGAGGGGTACAGTGAGAAAGTAAAATTTTTATATGAAAAACTAACCACAGACAAACCTAAATGGGTTGACCCAGATGAAAAAAAAATTAGAGAATTAAATTAAATTCTAGATTTAGAATTTAGAGAATTAAAGGAGGCTCTCATAGTAGCTCCAGTGCTGAGCCTGCCAGACATAGAGACCCTTTCAGCTGTTTCTGGACGTAAGTAATCATACCGCATACGGGGTACTAGCCCAAAATTGGGCGGGATCAAAGAAACCTGTGGGTTATGTATCTAAGCTCTTGGATCCTGTCAGTCGGGGATGGCCCACGTGCTTACAAGCTATCGTGTCCATGGCTGTGTTAGCAGAAGAAGCCAAAAGGATAACTTTTGGGGCACCTTTGGTAGTGTATACTCCTCACAATGTGAGGAGCATTTTATAGACAAAGGCTGAAACGTGGCTCGCTGACGCACGACTTCTTAAATACAAAGCTATCATAATACACTCTCACGACCTGGAGGTCAGAACTATGGCAGCTCCGAATCCAGCTCAGTTTATATAAGGGGAAACTTTGGAGGAACCCACTCATGATTGTGCTGAAATTGTACAATTACAAACCAAGATAAGACCTGACTTAGAAGAAGAAGAATTAGAAGGAGGGGGAAAATGGTTCGTAGATGGAGCTGCAAGGGTTATTGAGGGAAAAAGGAAGTCAGGGTATGCCATAACAAATGGGGTAACCGGGGAGACGGTGGAATTGGGACCTCTAAACATGGGGTGGTTGGCACAGGCATGTGAATTGTATGCAGTACTAAGGGCTTTACGGAGACTAAGGGGTCAAAAGGGGACTATCTTCACAGATTCAAAGTACACCTACAGGGTGGTTCACACTTTTGGTAAGATTTGGGAAGAAAGAAGTATAATTAACACAAAAGGGAGGGGGCTGATGCATGGGGAATTAATAAAACAAATTCTACAGGCTATCCGAGGGCCAGAAGCAATTGCTGTAGTCCATGTAAAAGGACACCAAATGGGAGCACAATTCCAAAGCAGGGGAAACAATTTTGCAGATCAGGAAACTAAAAACGTGGCACTACTGCAGGTAAGCACTCCAAAGATTTGTGAGGGGGAGATTTGGGAGTATCCTCCACAATTCTCTCAAAAGGAAATTGAGGGGTATGAAAAGATCGGAGGAAAATTAGATGAAGGTAAGTGGAAATTACCACATGGAAGGGAATTATTATCAAAGGAATATTCTCGGAAAATTTTGAGAAGGTTACATTCACAAACTCATTGGGGGGGCCCAGGCTTTAGCAGAACAATTTTTAAAATTCTGTGGGTGTAAAGGGATATATGAATTGGCAAAACAGGAGGTACAAGGGTGCATGATATGCCAAAAAGTGAATCAGAGCCGAGCCAGGCAAGTAGCACTGGGGAGCCGACCACTAGTGTTATGAATAGAAAATTGTATTTTTTTTTAAGTTTCAGAGTTAAAAAAACCAAGCCAGACGGAGTCAGACTCCTTTGGTTTCGCTGCCGAAGAAAAGCCTTTTATCACCCATTGATGGCAGGTGATTAACTGATTTGTTTCCCTGATGCTGGCCGTATGTCAAGAAGATACCAAGGGAAACCCTCCAGGGTAAAGAAAATGGGCAGTGACACCAGAGCATACAGACCCTTTGAGATGATCCAGGTAGATTTTACCTATCTAACAAAGGTAGGCAGGTAGGTACAGGTGTCTGCTAGTAATAGTAGACAAACTGACTCACTGGGTGGAAGCATTTCCAAGTTCCAGGGCTATTGCACAAGTGGTGCCTAAATTGTTGCTCGAGAAAATTGTGCCCTGGTATGGACTGGTAAAATACATAGATTTGGATCAAGGCACACACTTCACTTCTAGGGTGATAAAACAAATGACTGAAGCTTTAAGGATCCGATGGGAGTACCATACCCTGTGTCACCCTCAGACTTCTGGACAGGTTGAGCGAATGAATCAAACCCTAATTGGGTATTAGAAACAGAAATGTCTTGGGTAAAATGCCTCCCTCTAGCCCTGCTAAATATTAGAACCCTGCCCCACTCAGAGACCGGAATATCACCCTTTGAAATGCTGTATGGGATGCCCTATGAACACGGGATGCCTGTAGGGCATTCTAAAATTGAGCATGGGCAAATAAGATCATATCTCATAGCAATAAATAAAAATCTGCAGGAACTGTGGAAACAAGGTATCATAATGCAAAGTACTCCACTAGGCTTTGCTATACACTCCATCCAGCCCGGAGATTACATCCTTATAAAAACTTGGAAAGATGTACCACTATCCCCACATTGGGAAGGGCTGTTTCTTGTTCTTTTAACTACAGATACAGCAGTGCGAATGGCAGAAAAAGGCTGGACTCACGCGTTGAGAGTAAAGTGAGTGGAACCCCGAGCAGAGACACCAGAGTGGTCGCACTTCAAGTCTAATGACCGAGAATGACCTGATAAGATGTCAAGAGTGACTGTCCGCGCTATCCATTCGCTCAGTTCAAGTGTCTGTATTGTAACAAATTGTGGATGATGCATTTCGACAGGGGGATCCAACCGAGGGGTTGTGTGATAAGTGTTTTGATAACGAAGTGCGTCTGACTAACCTGATCTTGACGCTCCTCACAGAACTGCGGGTGATTGAAGCAGACTCACTACTGTGGTTTCGGCTTTTCCAAAACAGGGTAAGGGGAAAATTGCAATCTCGAGGCCAAGTCTTAGCAGTTGAGTACTGGAGATTAAGCAAAGTACCTTGCAGTGCCTTCCCGGTAAAACTCACCCGGTGGGGTGTGTTTAAACAGAGATACACGGCTCAATCAGAATATGACCTCTGGAATATTCATTCCTGCTGCCAAGAAGATGGTCTTCCCCACCACTGGTGGCACCCCAGTGGGCATAGGTGGAGGCAAAGGAATGATAGTGGGAGTGGTGCTGATGAGCCTGAGTCTAGTCACATGCCTCAGGACTGGCACTCATGACTAGAACCAGGCTAGCCTCGAACAGCGGGACCCCAACCACAAATGTGGAATTTGCACATTGATCCTCCTGGAAGGACGGGGTGAAGCGGAGGTTTCAGCCTACCTAACCTCGGGAGGATGTGGACAAGGCACTAAAAGCAGGTATTGTTTTATTAATGGCACTCAGTATGGGTCTGTATTATAGAGGGAAAAGAAGTCTGCATACCGCAGAGGACCGCGTCTAAGGAGGGTAAGTCAGAACACACGAGGCAAAAATGGAGTATTGAATCTATAAAGATACCCATCTGTGATAAATGTAATCGTACTGTTTGGACCGGGGGAAAGATGGAGTCAGGTTTTGGTGGATACTATCAGGTAAATAAGCTGTGCTATGACAATGACCAATTACGAATGTGTGCAATAGGGTGTCAGACTTAATGGGTGGGGAAGAATTTAAAATATGAAAACAAGCTTCCTCTTAAAAATGAACCAGTTATCATCGATCTACTCGAGGATCATGATGACCAAGCTTGTCTACAATACGATAAAATCTTCTGCTTCTCTAAAAACAGGGAAGGGGTGGATCCGGAAAGTAAAATACAGCAGGCTGCACAAGAATTGAAAAGACAAGAATCAGAAATAAGAAAACAAAGGGTAGAGCAAGAAAGGTTAAAAACTTTAAGCTAACAGTATGATCAATTGTAAAAACAATATAATGATTGTTATGAATAAAAAGTTATCTATTTTTTTTAAGGTTGCAGAGTTAAAACAAATTGGACCAGTGCTGTTAAGTTAGCTTCATTGTTAAGAGTTCTTCAATTACCTGTTAATGGTTGGAGATTAACCATTGTCCCCTTGATGCTTGTCAGAGATCCTGCAGGTACCAGGAGAATGGGAGTGGCATCAGGGCTAGTATGCAGATGAGAAACGCATTGCACTAATTTTTACAGTTTTCCAGGAAAACCCCTAAAAATTACGAGCCAACATAGAACTAAGTGACCTAAGTGACGTCTAAGGATGGGAACGTAGTCCAGTACATGCTTGGATCCTTTTTGCTTCTCACCCTAACCTGAAAAGATGTTGATTAAAGAGACGCCCCGGGGTGTTAGACAAAAAAGTAGGAATCTGCTAATCTCCCGTGAAGACAGAATCCCCAGCTCTGCCTGCAGACCAGCGGACAAAGCTGCATCACCCTCCTCCTCCATGCCACACCTGGGAGCAACGGCTGCGTGGGCGCGACCCGATGATTTATCCCCACCTGAGCTGATTCTTCTTAATAAAGGCATTAAAAAGGAGAAAGATCTCCTGCCCATTTATTTAAATGATATTGGTTTACTTGCATCTGACAAGAATCTGTTCATAGACTTAAAGCAAGAAATTGCCACAGAGTTAGGTTTATCAAATTGTTGGATTTCTGGGTGCCTGAAATCAGCAGAAAAATGGCCTTGGAAAGGTGAAGGGTTAACCCCAGAGCAATTACTAAAATGGGATAACACAAAAATCTCAAAATTAATACAACGACCTGAAGGATGGGTCTTGAACAAATGAGTAATTGGGACGATTTGTATAAGTTGAGAGAGGAAGGAATATACCAAAGTGGTAGGTTATACCTCTTGCATCTCCACTCTAACTGTAAATTTGGACATAAAAAGTAAAAACTGTCAGCCAGAGCCCCCTTCGGGATATTGGAGTCAAGAAAAAGATAACAAATGTGAGTGGGGTGAGAAAATTGGGCTCTGTTGGAATAAAATGGCTGGGGCTAACCCTTACCAATCTTTGAAGGAACTAAGAGATTACTGGAATGGGCCAGGGAATGTGAATAGTAATTGGAAAGCACCTAACGGTATTTATTGGATTTGGGGAAAGCAAGCCTATAGCGAATCGCCTCAGAAATGGAAGGGGTCATGCACTCTGGGACTGATTAGACCAGTTTTCTTTACCTTGATCAGAAAGCAGCTTCTTGGGGGCTCCGTTATATGAGACCCTGGACCGCCAAAAGAGGGAGGTAAGAAAGAAATTTCCTATATTTGGGGGTAACCAAAAATGGGGGGAAGAGGCCGGCAGAACACATTATTGAGTATTATGGGTCAGCCACTTGGGCTCAGGATGGTAGCTGGGGTTATTGTACCCCAATATGTCTCCTGAACCGGCTGATTAGACTCCGGGCATGGTGGAAATTGTCTCAAATCACACCGCAGATGCTCTCGAGTTGCTGTCAAAACAGCACTCCCAAATGAGAGCTTTTGTTTACCAAAATAGGATAGCCCTGGACTACCTACTGACTGAAGAAGGGGGAGTCTGTGGGAAATTTAACAAATCAGAATGTTGCATTGAAATTGACGATTACGGGGAGACCATCTGGGGTCTAGCCGCTGAAATTAAAAGAGTGGCTCATGTACCCATCCAAAAATGGAATTCAATTTTGAATGCTTCCTGGTGGGACAACTTATTTAGTGGTGCTTGGTGGAAGAAATTAATATTCTTTATACTCTGCTCCGTAGCCAGAATCACCTTCCTACCCTGCCTGATTCCTTGTTTTATTAGATTAATACCTTTGGTGGTACAAGGTATGCAAATTGCAGCTATGCCTATTGACTCAGAGGCGACCAAAAAAACAAATCCAGTTTCAAAAATTATGAAATTAGAGGAGGAAGATCCACACAAGTGGGCTGCAAATGCCTTAGCAAAATTTGAAAAACAATTAAACAGCAATGAATCAGAATATCAAAACCATCAAGAGACACCTCAGGAGGATTGGGAAAATGAGACTATCTAGATACAAAAAGTGTTGTATATATCGGGTGCATTGCTTAAATTTTATGGTAAACGGGTATTAAAATTTAGCTAAAAATAAAATACATAGAAATATTTTTAGAAAATGGCACGAATTAGTGTGTTTATGAAGAAGGGGAGGGAATTGTTAGGGATATGGTAGAAATTTGTGCCTATGAAATATAGATATATGTATCAAACATGTTATTAAGGGGGGGACCAGGGTTTAATCCTAGAATGATAAAACCGCAGCTGGCTGACAAGGGTGGAACTCAGCATTAACATACAAAGGAAAACTCGGCTGCACAGGAGATGGTCGTTCACGGTGGCATGTACCCGAGGATGCCCAGTGATGATGGTCCATGAAGATACACATCTGAGATAACCAGGGCCATCAACACTTTCCACCTGAATGCAGGATTCCTGGAACTGGAGGAGGAACATTTGTCTCTTCCTGGACAAGGTTTTGTCCAACATGATTATGATGAACTTTGAAAGGAGATAAAGGGACTCTGCTGTGGGCAAGAAAAAAAGAGTATAAGAACTGTCCCTGCAGAGCAGCAGGTGTGGACGAAGGGGGGTTCGGTGCGATAGACGCCGGATCTGCATCCACCCAGCCTGTACCCCAGGGTCTGTGCTGTCATTTTATTGGTGGCTGTTTGGACTGTCGCGGTCGCGAATAAATTTTTATTTTTTAATTTTTATTACTATTGGGTCCATTTTTATTTTTACTTATAACAGAAAATGTGACCTCTGAAGAAAACATGCACAGCAGGGGTCATGTGCCTGCATAGGGGAGTAAAAATCAGCTTAAATTAGTAAATACCCAATTAGGCACAAGTCAGCTCTGAATTACTGGGAAATGGGAGAAAATAGGGAGACTTCAGATATGAGGGTTCATAAGAGGGCCCATAAGTGGAAGATGCTGGTGGCATTTCAGCCTGGGAAGAGACTTGTGGAGGGGCCAAGCTGGATTCCCAAGGATTTAACCTGAAGAAATTTGTAAGACCACATCCCCACCTTTTAGAGCAACATGTGGCAAAAGACACAATATATTTAGCTGGGAGGGCAAGAACTGTTGAGGATGGGGAAGAAGCTCCTGCCACACTGCAGAAGTGGCTCTGAACCAGCATTGGAGGGGACTGGTCCAGATGGGGAGTGAGGGGAGATCAAAGAGACAGTTCCAGAAAGATGCCCATGATTTAAAATATTTTAATATCGCCAAGTCACAATTTTAAGTACAAATAGCAAAAAAAAAAAAAAAAAAAAAAAAGGGATTAAAAAATCCCCACCTGTCCCATTTCCAAGGCCATGCATGCATCCCATGGAAAAGTTAATGAAATTTATATTAATAGAATAAAAAACACTTTACAAAATTCTTTACACTGAAATATAAAAAGGCCTTTTTAGTGTGTGGGGTTTTTTGGTGGGGGGGAAGGGGTTGGTTTTGTTTGTTTTAAAGCACAAGGTTCCTTTTCAATCCTTACTGCAGGGGCTTTGGTTGATGTTTTTCGGATCCCAAAATCTGAGTTCAGCACCTGATGGGTGATGCCAGCCTACAAGCACTGCTCTCCCCTGAGGTGTGCAAGACAATTTTACAGGGGAACTGCAACTTAAAAGAGATAAAGGCAGTTAATGCCAGGGAGAAAGAGAGAAATCAGCCCCCTCACCCACAGGGAAAATAGCATTATTTCTCCTTCAGCACAGTCAGGGACCCAGACCCGGGCATGGGCATAATATCAAATAGGGGGAAGGGAAATAAAACAGATGGAACGAAAATAAAAAGGAGAAAAGTAGAGTAAAATAAAATACAGCAAAATAAAACAGAAGAGAAAATAAAGTAAAATAAAATAAAATAAAATAAAATAAAATAAAGCAAAATAAAATAAAATAAAGCAAAATAAAACAGAGCAATCCAAAATTTTAAAAAATCAGCTTTCTCTTCATATTTGGGTTTAAAAATAAAACTAAAAAATAGATAATGAAGCTGTTTGGATAATTTCCAGTGTCCTTCCCTGTGGATTGGTTGGCGCAACACCTGCAGCAGGGCTGGAGTACAGAGAGTTTGGAGGATTAACAGATTAAATTTGAGCTTTGGCAGTTGCAAAACAATTAATAGCAGTAGAATAGAGGTACAAAGTGATGGAGGCAATTAGCAGGTTGTGTTTGGAACCTTCACTGTCTGCTCTAGGGGATCCTGGCGGGGAAGAGGGATTTGGACCCAGCAGGAAGGCACCAAAATTCAGGGCTCTGTCTATCTGCCACTCAAAACAGTTGTGTTGGGCACCAAAACTAAAAACAAATCATTTGTGTTCAGAGTCCCTTTTTGCTGCTTTAATTTGCCCAAACCCATTTATTGTTTAACAAGGCACAGCCTGGTCCTGGACAGGAACGAGTCCAAGGCAGGTTTGGGCTGGCAGAGCTCAGCTGGAGCAACTGGCCTCCAGGCAGGAATCAATAATAATTAATAATAATTTTAAAGTGTTGCTTTTCAGTAGCAATGAGGCAGGGTAATGCTGCACCCTAAAAGCATCCCTCTGCCAAAAGCATGGTGTGGGATGCCTGAACCCTGAGTTGGGCTGGTGCTGTTAGAAGTGAAAACCTCATCCAAGGAAAACCAAACACTGGCTTTCCTCCCCGCTTGCTCCTGAAAACAGGATGTGGGAGAGGGGTGGCCATGGTACAAAGCACTTCTGTGCAGCACCCCCCATGGGATTGGCCAATTGGCTCTGTGTCCCTGTGCCACTGGCATCAGCCTCCCAGAATCACCCCCACAGAATCCCTGTGACAGACAGACATGGCCTGGCCACATTGTGGAGCTGGGGGTGCCACCCTGCCCAGCTGAGGAGAACACGGCAATGATGGATATGGGAGGTGTGACACTTAAAATCTCTACTTTAGAGGGGGGTACTGAAAATGGTGCTGAAACCTGGAAGATAAGAAGGAGAAAGATCTCACAGGGCATTCAGGGTCCAGGCAGGGTGGGAACACCAGGGTCTTGCCTCTTTTTGGGAGGGAAGGGAGGCACTGGGCAGCAGGAGTGCAGGGTTGGGTTCAGATATACTCGCGGGCTGTGGAGGGCTGTGACTGCTGATGGTACTGCTGTCCTCGGCGCTCCTTGGCAGGGCAGGAGCAGCACAGGAGGGACCCCCCCAACATGGAAAGGCTGGCGGCCCCCCAGCCCACGAAGAGAGCAGAGCCGAATTCGTACCTGTGATGAAAGGGGTGAGGGAGCATCAGGGAGAGGCAGAGAGGTACAGGTGCAAACTGAGATGGGCTGGATGCTCGAAGCCCTGATGAGGTATTCAAGGTGATGTCAAGGCAGGTTTTGGTTCTTCCCTTTCCATCCTCATCTTTCCTGTTGGCTGTATCCAGCTACCACATGTCCCCATCTTTTAATCCTCCCCTGGGCTGAAATTCCACATGTGCACCACTACCCAGTCCCAGCTGGTAACAGCTAAAGCTTTAGCATCAGGGATGTCTTCTGCAAGGTGGACTGGCAGAGGTCCCACTGATGGGGCACATTGGCCCACAACGCTGTGTCTCACCAAAACCAGCAAGGAAAAGTCCAATGGGAAGTGCAGGGACAAGACAGGATTCTGAAGGGCACTTCCCTGAGCCAGGCTCTTACCTAGCATTGATGGGGATGGTGCTCTCTCTGAAGAACTCATAGGTCACCTGTGTTGCATACAACGACACGGCAGCCAGTGTGCACAGACCTGGGCACAGAATCATGGAATCACAGAATGTTTTGGGCTGGAAGGAACCTTTAAAGATCACCTGGTCCAAAGCCCCTGCAGTGCTAGGGTTGTCTAGCTGTTCCACTATACATCAAACATTGACTGACAATGACATCCAGCCCTCACCAAACTGCTCCCCTTCCTCTATCAGTGTTGAAAAGGTGTTTGAGGATTCCTGCATCAGTTATGTATGAAGGCTAGAGCTGCCTTACCAGAGAGAATGAAGAGAACACCTCCAGCAACAGCTATGCGGCTTTTGGTGACAGGATCCTCCTCCCCAACTTTGGTGCATTTCATGCCCACCACGCTCACGATGATGCCAAAGAAGCCCAGGAGGAGAGAAATGACCATGAGAGCCCGGCATGTCTGGATGTGAACTGCAAAGGGGAAGAAAAACTGCTCCCAGCAGGTGCCTTTGACCACAGCTGGGCACTGGAAGCAAGGTCACTGTGTTCCATGCTGGTGATGGGTCTGTCCTTAACCCTGTCCTTGCTGTGTAGCTCCTGTGTCGTATTGTCCCCACTTGGCAGATATGGGGAACTCAGCTCAGCTCAAGGCACTGCTCCCAACGCTTTCCCTGACCTTCCTCCCTTCCACCCTCATCCTGGTCATGACTGGGCTGGGCTAGGAAACACCTTGCCAGGAGCAGCACCACAGTCAGCAAATGCCAAAAGGGTGATGCACAGTCACGGAGCTGGCGGGGGGGAGGGGGGGGGTGGCGGGAGGTGGGGTGGTTTGATGTCCCCATGGGGCACTCTTGGTATGTAAATGTGATGCCCACATTGGAGCCCCCACCTGCTGGGGCCAGGAGCATCCCAGCAACACAAAGGGGCTCAAACCCACAGGGCCAAGAGGGGCTCAGTCCTAGGATGGGGAGGTTGGGGCCCAAGATTCACAGATAGAAAGGGAAGCTTGGACCCACATCGAGGCTCAGCTCAGTGGTTGAGTGGACCCAGACCCTCCTGAGGTGGGGGGTCAGATCTACAATAGGGGTGGGGGCAAGAAGGACTTGGACCTGAAAGTGACTCAGGCTCCAGGAAAAGCCAGAGGAGCTCAGATGCATAGGGGAAGGGGCATCCAGACGTGAAGAGGGTACAGACCTGTTGGGGATGTGTGTTCAAACTCATACAGGTGGGTTCAAACACGGAGAAGGGCTCAGAGCCATACGGGGGAAGGTGAAACCCACAGCGGGACTCAGACTTACAAAGGGGCAAGGGCATCTCAAGATCCCAGGGGAGCTCAGACCAAGGCAGAGACGGGAAACGGGGACTGCACCCAGGAAAGGAAGCGGGGTTCATCCTACGGGGTCCCGGGCTCCCGTACCCACCTTCGAGGGAGAGCAGCGAGTCGTGCAGGCGGCACTGCACCTGCCCGGTGCTCTGGGCGGCGCAGCTCATCCACAGCCCCTCGTGGAGCCCCACGGCCGTGATGATGGCGTCCCCGGCATACGAGCTCTGCCGCCACTGCGGCAGCACGGCGGCCGCCAGCCCCGCCACCCAGCCGGCCAGCGCCGCCAGGTACCCGGCCAGCTCCCGCGCCCCGCCGCCCATCGCCGCCGCCGCGCCCGCCCCGCCCCGGCGGACGGAGAGCGGCCGTGGGAGGAGGGAAAAGGCCGGAGGGGGGGCTCTCGGGTCGGGGGGGATCGGGGCGGGGAGCAGGGCGATGTCGGGGGAGGATTTAAGGTAAAGGGAGAGATATGGGTGTTGCGCGGGGAGATTTAGGTCCCGGGAGGGATTTTTTTGAGTCTCGAGTGGGAGAGTTGGGGCCAAGGGGATGGGTTACCTGGAGGTTAGGGGGAATTGGGTACTGGGAGGCAGGAATTAGAGACCTGAAGGGAAGATCATTAAGTCTGAGGGGAAGATTTGAATCTGAGGAGAGTGATTTGGGGATGGAGGTAAGGGATTTGAATCTTAGAAGGAAGAATGTGGTCTTAGGGGAAAGATTTGGGGCATGGAGGGTATTTGGGTCCTACAGGAGAGATTTGGGTCTTGAGAGAGATGGAAACCCCTTAAACGACAGTGGAGAGATATGGGAAAATGGGGCTCCCCGACAGGAGGAGGGAGGGTGTTAATGGGAAGTTACCATCCTTGACCCTCTGCTGTGGGCTGGGAGCCCCCCAGAGGCCCCATGGGTCACTCCAGAAATTCAACAGGGAGCAGTGAAATGGTTCCATTCAATGAGGGAATTCAGGCACACCATGCCATCACGGCACCAACAAGAGAAGCCATTGTCAGTGGTGTACTGACTGTGGGGGTGTGGGGAACACGTGTCACCACCCTGGTGACACCAAGCCCATTGCAGCCCCAGGACCTGGCAATCGTTAACTGCCATGGCCTCATCAGCAGTCTGCTCACGCGCTCAGGCAGCTGGAGGTGGACGCTGGGATGGTGGGCAGCGTCCATGGGGACTGTATGTTATCCTGGAGAAAAGATCCTCCAGATTCCCCCTTGCCCACCCCAATGGTGAATTGCCCTCCAAGTGAGATAGGGTTGCTGGGCGGCTGCACACGGGGCAGGATTTATTTGCCCACATTCCCGGGATGGTTATGGTAATGGCCAGACATCTATGGGAGCAATTCAATGCCCTGTCCGGGGGTGCCAGAGTGCTCAATGTCCTTCTTGTTCAAGGACAGTTCCCTCCTTGCTGGAATGGTGGGTTCCTTCCCACATTATGGGAGCAGTGTCCAGGGGATGCTCAGCTGGAGATTGCATTGCCCTTACTGCCCCTGGGGCACCTTGTCTTCCGCAAACACCTTTGTGAGGCTTACAGGGCTACAATACTTCTGGGCAGATGCTTGCCAGAAGAGAAGACTGCACCCCAACACTGACGACAGCCAAAGGGTGACACCAGCCTTCAGTCCCCACTCAGAAAGCAACAGCTTAGAAAAAAAATACCTTTATTCACCCATTTTCTGCAGAAGGCACTTAAATAGCTCCAATTTCAGGAAAGGCACACAGTGCACCTGTTGGTACCAGGGCCCCACCCCTAACACAGCATCCCTTCCTTGTCCCCATGTCACCCACCCCTGAGCCTCCATCACACACCCCACCCAGGTCAGCTCCACAGGGTGATACTGGATGCTGCAGGGGTAGTACAAGACATTCCCTAAAGCCCCATTCCAACTGGGTTGGGGGCAGAGGGGGTCCCATATGTTGCCCTTATGACTATGCAGCCTGAAGCCACAATGCTGACATGACTAGTCCCAGCAGAGACGTCCTGGTCCCCGTAGGATGTCACAGCTCATCTTTCCCCTCCACAATGGCAGCTGGTGATTCCTGCTCTGGCTCCAAATCACCCTCTTCCATGCCAAAAAGCATCTTCACCAGGTCATCTGCCTGCACACGCTCCTGTGGGCAGACCCATAGTGGTAAGCATAGCCACTGTCCCACCCAAAAACCCTATGCGCTGCCAGGAGGGAGCTTACCCGCTCACTGTGCCGAGGGTCCAGGGTGAACCAGAGGGCAATAGCGCAGCGCTGACCCTTGGTCACAGCTTTCACCCCATGGGGGTTCTCTGAGCCAGAGGAGAAGCCCACAGCACGGCCACACTGTGGCTGGACCTCTGCCTGTCAAGGGTGGGAAGCCAGGAGACCCCAATCAGGGGTGCGTTGGTTCCCATCAACCCAAGTTTTGCAGTGGCTCAGGGGATGTTCCCAGAGCACACAGCCAACAGGCAGGAGCTAGTTAGTGTTGCACATGGATCCTCAGAGCTGAGCTACTCACAGTCTCAGTCTTGGCATCCAGCTCAGTAAAGTAGAAAGCTCCTCCTTCAAAGTCCCCATTAAGGTACAGGATTGCACTAAATGGAGCAGGGGACAAGTGGAGGTGACAAGTAACCATCACCAGTACTCCCCAACACCATGGCAAGAGCAAGATGCAAGCCCAGGTTTGGTGCACCTCCTGCCTTGCTCCTCCCAACTCAGGTGTCACCAAATCATGGTACCCTTAGGTGGAGAAGCTGCAGCTGACAGCCACCACCACTACCTGTAATCCCGGAAAGTGTAGGCTGGGGGTTCCTTCACACACAACAGTGCCTCTGCATTGAGAATGCAGTTGTCCACATGCACCTCGTGGCTGTTGTCACTCCGGCCTTCTTGCTTCTCTAGGGTAGAACAGAGCATGTCAGGACCCTTCTGTGCAAGAACAGGGTCCATCCCCAAGTATCTTGTGCTTGCAGATGACAAGATGTGTTAGCCTAAAGCACTTCCACTTGTTGAAGTGTGGATCGTGCAAGGCCATTTGGGTGGCACTGTTGACTTGTCCCATGGCATTTCCATGGCCCTCCAGGTACAAATCTCTCTTAGTACCCATCCCAAAATGCCTCAGAGTGATGAAATCCTGTATGGCATGAAGCCATCTGCCCTGTCAGAGGCAGCCAGCAGAGCTGCTTCTCATCTTCCCAAACTGGGCTTAGGGACAAGCTTCCTACACCCTCCTGGGAAGAGAGGTGGGTTAGGGAGCAGCAAGGAGGTCTCCAAAGAAAGGTCCAAGACTACACCACTCCAGCTGTTAAAGGAGATCCAGACAGGAAAAGACTTGTTCCTCTGGCCCACACTCACCATCAATAGCTGTGCGGCACACTAGGTGGGAGTAGGAGAAGTGGAGTGGGACCTCCAGGCGGAAGTAGGACTCAATCATGTGCCGCACCTTCTCTGTCACGTTGTAGTACAAGTAGGCACTGTGCAGGGGCACCTTGCCCTCCTGCCCCAGCTGTGGAGGACAGACACAACAGGGACTCAGTCGCAGATGGGCATGAGCAACCATCTCCCCCAAAACTATCCTCCCTTGTCCCCACAGCCTGTTTCTCCACACAGCCACCCCAACCTTGAGGGCCTTGAGGACAGTCACGCCATAGAAGGTCTCGCTGGGAGTGTGAGGAGAGGTCTTCCCCCGATAGCCATCTCCAGCCGAGGCAGCCGCCTGCAAAACTCGATTGGTGTTACTGGTCTGATGCGTGAGCAGCAGGATGGGATCCCTTGGCATTCTCTACCCATCCCTGCCTGCTACACCCATTCTTGCACTCACGTTTGTGAGTCTTTGCAGTTCTCGGCACTCCTCAGCAGAAAGGACTCCATCCACCACGACACGCTGGGTGCCATTCAGGGCCTTGGAGTTCATGGTGACACTAGCTCCTTCGTACACCAAAGGGCCACCTGTGACACAAATGGGATTGGTGGAGAGAGATGCCACCAACTCTGGTGTGGCTGGGGGAAACTGTGGTCCCTCCACCTGCTCCTGCTGCCACCCATGTGTGGAGGAACTATGAACTGGCAGCAGGGGTCACAAAGGTCTCCATCCCACCTCCCCTCTTGGCCTTCTCCACCTTCTCGGATGAACTTGCTCATGTCGGCAGACTCTTTGGTCTTCTCCTCCACCAGTGTCTCAATCTCCTTCATGAGGTTGCCGATTTCCTCAGAGATGCGTGCTGCTGTCTCCCGCTCCACCCTGGGCATGCGGCAGCCATCAGCACCACCACCATCCCACTGTCCCCACATCAGAAATGAGGGCCACTAAGACAAGGGCAGGACAGGCTGTCTCAGGTGCTAGTAAAAAAGCTCACACCTAAACTGGAGAGAGTCACCTCAATGTATCCCTCACTCTGAGGTGTTTGGGGTGACCTACACATGCCCATCATCCCATGGGCTGATGGGAAATAAAGTTCTGCCCTCCAGCAGCCTCTTCCAGTCCCAATATCAAAACATCCCCCGGCAGAAGCTCTATGCCATGTCCTTTGGCCCAAAGCCCACAGTGGAAGAAGGGTTTCTCCTGTCAGACCCCCACTGGGTGAGCTAGGCTGGGGACAGCACTCACTTCTGTTTCTCTCGCAGTCTTTTCGGTATCACCTCTTCAGGTGTCCATGTGTCCTGCCGCCAGAAGAACAACATCAGGAGCTGGACAAAGATCTGCCCAGGACACAGACCCTTCATCTGCCTTCCATCTGGCCACTGCATCACCCTGGTCTCACATCACCCACCGGGTCCACAAAAGGGATGCCAAAGACGTCATAGCTGAAGAAGAGCAGTTTCTTCTCCATCAGACTCTGCTGGTAATATTCCTGGATCTCCTGTGGCAAGGGGCAGAGGGATGGGATGAGATACAGCAGGAGGATTCTGAAAAACCCTGAGTGTGGGCAGGAGTATGCAGGTTCACACCATTCCTGTGGTCCTTGCTCCAGACCTGCAGCCTGGCTTCCTGCTCCATCTGGCAGCTGGGAAGCAAGTGGCATTCCCCATCCTGTCTGAACCTCCCTGTGGGCAAGCCCTGGGGAGATGACAGTTGAGCAGAGGCGCATGTGTGTCGCTTCCACAGGAAGCTCTTTAGGAGCAATTTCCCTTCCCCTACTCCAACTGCTGTGGGGCAGAGACTCCCATTCATGCCTATCACATCCCAGGCAGGACCTGGCCATCCAGATTTGGCTATTTTGAACCCAAATCCTCTCCTTTATAAGTCATTTCACTTCAGTTATGGAAAAGTGAAACAGAGGTGGCCTCAGATCCTCCTAAAAAGATTGTCCACCTGCCTCTCACAGCCCCTTCCATCAGGAATGGGTCCATGTGTGCCAGTCATTCAGTTTCACTTGGCCTAAGACATTTTGCCAGTGATGTTTTTCAGCTTTTCAGCTTTTTGGCTACTTTCCAGCTTGTCTGACCTTAAATCCACCCATTCCTGTCCACCTTAGGCAGCTGGCACAGAGGAGACCCTACAGCTTCTGCAAAGGTCTCCAGTGAGAAGAGAAGATGTCTCTGCAATGATTTGTCCTTCTGATTGCTCACCTCTCGTGGTTGGATGAGTCTGGCCAGGTTTTCCCCCAGGACGGCAGTGTAATAGGCCAAATTTTGGTTCATCACCTCATCATGTGGGAAGAAGAGCAAATAGGTTTTGGCACATTCAATGGCTTTTTCATAATTCCCATCTGCAATGAGAAATGGGGCTGTTAATGGCATGTCCAAGGACACTGGAGGCACAACAAAGACAGGATATGTCCCCAAGATATGGAGGAGAGATGAAAGCCATAGTCCTTGTGTTCCAAGCTGTGTCATGAGTAGAGCAGATCCCCTGGAGCAAGGATAACTGCTGCCACAAAGGCAAAATTCAGACTCTGTGTTGCTCTCCTGTCTCCAGAAACCATCACAACAGAAAACAGCAGTACTTGTACAGCTTGGGTACTTTTCTCACTTGGAGAACATTACAAAGCTTATTTAGAGGTAGCCAGTCACAACCATTTACTGGCAAACCAGCAGTTTCCAGCCACTGAAGCATCCTACCCCACTTTCATGTGTTTTTTCACAGAAACATACAATCACAGAATGAGTCAGATTGCAAGGGACCACAGTGGGTCATCTGGCCCAATCTCTCTCCTCAAGCAGGGTCCTTTGAGAGCATACAGCACAGGACTGGGTCCAGATTGCCTGAAATATCCCCAGTGAGAGAGATGTGACACCCTCTCTGGACAATCTCTTCAGACCACAGTCGAGGCAAACATCCTCATATCCAGGTGGAACTTCCCAGCCATGAGTTTTTGCCTCTTGTCCTATTGCTCAGCACCACAGAGCAGAGCCTGACTCCATCCTCCAGCGCTACTGTGCAGATACTGACAAACATTGATGAGGTTCCCTCACAGCTGTCTCTTCTTGAGGACTTCCATCCTCTTGGACTTCATATTTTTTCCCCTCCTTTTGAAGAAATTCACACAGAAACATTTTATACTTTTCTAAAGAAGTAAATAAAAAATGAAATCAAATCAGGTGTATTTTCCTGGGTTGTAACTCTTCTGCAGTGGGAGTGTGCTGCTGTGAGTTGAGGCAAGAGGTGGACAGCTGGCAAGGAGGAAAAAAAGATGCTTCTCTTGGCTGTTGTTTCACTTGAAAAGTGCAGCTGCTCAGTAATAAAGCAACATGGAGAGTGACTGCAGCCAAGCACAGAGAGATCCAATCTCCTGGAGAATGTTTCAGGTGGGAGGAACATGCCTGTATGAACCTCATGAACTACAAGGCCTAGTGGAAGGCCCTCCACCAGTATCAGTGAAGATGGGGGGGATGGATGGGATTAGAGCACCCAGTGGAGAAGGATATGGGGATAACAGTGGATGAAAAATTGCACAGGACCCACCCATGTGCACTAGCAGCTCAAAAAACACCCCCCTGCCCAGGCTGATCCCTAGCACCATGGGCAACAGGTGAGGGAGGGACTCTGCCCCTCTGCTCCACTCTGGTGACATGCCACTTGCAGTGCTGCATCCAGCTCTGGGTTCCTCACATAAGAATATGGACTCATTAGTGCGGGTCCAGAGGAAGCCACAAAAATGGTCAGAGGACTGGAGCCTCTCTGTAAAGAAAGGCTGAGAGAATTTGGCTTGTTGAACCTGGACATGAGAAGGCTCCTAAGAGATCTTGATGGCCTTCCCATACCAAGAGTGGCCACAAGAGAGATGAAGAAAACTTTTTATCGTTTATAAGGTTTATAGTGACAGGACAAGGGAAATTGTCTTAAACTGAAGAAGGACAGCATTAGGCTGGCCATAAGGAAGGAATTTTCTCTGATGAGAGTGGTGAGGCCCTGGCACAGACTGCCCAGAGTGTTAGAGACCGGGCTGGACAGGACTGTGGGAGATTTGAGTGACCAGTGCTAGATGTCCCTTCATCTTCAGTTGTACTGATGAGATTATTTTTGAAGGTCCTTTCCCCACCCAAACCACTGTAAGGATCTATGATTTCAGGCAAAGTGCCAAGTGCTGACAACCAGAGAAGATGAGGTGAGGAGCTGCTTACTGTTGTAGTAGGCAAACTGCAGGTAGTTGAAGTGCGAGGGCAGGAAATCCTCCACAGGCTTCTCTTGGCCGGGCTGGGAGGCCAGCTCTGTGACGCAGCCCTGCTTGCAGCTTAGCACTTGCATGGAGTGATCTGGCAGAGAAAAATGCCATGTCACTGCTTGCAGTCACCCACAGGCTGATGGGCAAGTCCCTGAGGGGTATCCAATCTCCTGCTTATACTGGGGTTGTTGCAAGCTTTTTGGTAGTGGAAAACCCTCAGAGATGGGGCTTGTCCACCTCAGAGTTGACCAGTGTGGGGTTGTGGTGCTCTCTCAGGACAGACCAGCAATTTTCAGCCTCCCATCACATCTTAGTGACCCTCTACTGGTCTCTCTTCTGTCCTTCCATGTTCTTCTGGAATGTGGAGAATTCCTGGGCATCAGCCCCAGTGCTAAGTGCAGGTAAACACCTCCTGCCATTTACTGGCCACCCCTTCCCTAGTGAAAGCTAGGATGGGGTTTCCACTCTTCAGGGACCCCCTACCACCACCCCAGGTCTTTGTGGACCAACCCCCCAAGAATTGTACTCAACTCTTGTCACAGGACACAGAAGAAATGGCTCCCACCTGTAATGGCCTGGAAAAGGTCTGCATTGTACTCAAGGTAGTTGTAGCCCTCGTAGTCATACGGTCCCTCGCAGAGAGCGCGGCACTCCCTGTCTGCCACAAAATACTCCTCCAGCGCCTTCTCCAGGTGCAGGATGGCAGCAGATGGCTGCTCCTCTGTGTAAAACCGGACGCCCAGCTGAAATTCACTCTGCAGAAGGATGAGAAACGATGAGGGGATCTCAATGCTTCACTCCCTATGATGGATCACCTCATCCCCACCACAATGGCATCTCATGAGCTCTCTGAGCCAGCAACTGTGGTGTGATTGCCCTGGGTTGCACAGCGGACAGGGGCTTTGGGAGGTGAGGTTCTCACCAGGTGGGATTTGGCTTCCAGGTCAGTGAAGTCATCCTCGTGGACTCCCACCATGGCCTGGTAGTACTCCAGGTTCTGCCTCATCTCCTGGTGCCCGGGGTTGGCCACGAAGAAAGTGTGAGCGGCCGCCGCCGCCTGCGCTGGCCGGTTCATCTGGGTGGGACGGGGGTGAGACAGCGCGGATGCCATGTAGAGCGGAGGAGACACCCGTCCCCCGGGCATCCCGGCAGCCGGGGCGGAGGGCGGTGACAGGGGCGGCTCCAGCGAGCTCCGACGTGGCACTGGTGCGGGGGGGCGCGAAGGCGGGGGGGCAAGGCCGGCACTGCCGGCCGGCAACCTCACTCCGCCGGGGCAGACACTGAACCCTCCCGGCGTCCCGGGACCGGGGTCGCCACTGGCCGGTTCACCCGGTCCCACCCCATCCATCCTCCCGCCTGATTCCGGGATCCTCCGTGCATCCCGCCCGTCCCAAAACCCGTCGTAGCGGGACACCCCTTCCCTTCCCCCTTTCCTTCCCCGCCACCGGTGCTGCACCTTGAAATAGGCGACCTGGAGGTAGTTGTAGGGGCTGCGCCGGCCGAACTCCCGGTCTAGCTCCTCTCCCAGGCGGTACCGGGAGGGCGCAGCGGGTCCGCAGCCCCGCAGGCAGGCGGCGCGGCGAAGCAGCGCCCGAAAGAACCACAAGTCCCGGAGCACCGGGTCGGGTTGGGACTCGGTCCCCTCCGGCGGTCCCGCTGTGGCGTTGGCGCAGTGCAGGCGGCACCGCATCAGACGGGAGCGCACGGCGGCCCGCGCCCGCAGTGCCCGCTCCATCTGCAGCACTACGGTGGGCCAGTCCCCCCGCGCGTACGCCTCGGCACCGGCGGCGAACAGCGCGTCCGGGGACTGCGCGGGCAACGGCGGGTCGCCCGGTGCTAGGGTCGGGACCGGGATCGGTTCCGGTGGCGTGGCCGCCCGCGCCAGCAGCACCATCAGCAACGCCGGCAGCAGCACAAGAGGCGAGGGCGACAGCGCCATGTCCGAACGGCGGCCGAACCGCGGCGCCAGCCAGCCGGGCAGCGGAGCGATACTAACCCCGCCCCCTCCGCCCCGCCCGCCGGCCAATCAGCGACAGCAGAGCCCCGCCATGGCCGCGTCCCTCACCGAGCGTGCTGACGCCTCAGCGGAAGCCGCTCCACCGGGCGGAAGCGGGGGGTCGTGGCTGTCCATGGCGGAGGGCGGCGCGGAGCCCGGGGATGACGCACCCGGTCCCGGTCCCGGTCCCGGTCCCGGTCTGGCCCTGGTCGAGGGTAGCGCCGGCCGTGCCGGCCGCGTCGGTGACCCCGGGGACCTAGTGGCCCTGGCCCAGCAGGTGCAGCAGGTGAGGCCCGGGTCCCAGCGGCGGAGCTGCGGGGGCAGGACTGGGCTCACTGCCCGCTGCCTCCCGGACGTCTCCGGGGCCTTTTCAGGCGACGTGGCGGCCTTGGTGCTTGGAGCACGTCCCGTTGCTCCCCGGTGGTCCCGGCGGCCTCCTGGTGTGTCCTGTGCTGTTTCCCACCATCTCCCACTGTCCCCTCCCAGTATGTCGCAGTGGCCTGCCACTATCTCCCGAGTTCCCACGTTGTTGGTGTTTCCAGAACCTCTCACTGTACTTCAGTGCTTCCCAGTGTGCCTTGCTGCCCCACAGTGACTCTTAGAGCATTCCACTGAAGTCCCATCCCAGTATGCTCTGCTGCTTCCCAGTATGTTCCACTATATATAGTTCACAGCAGCATGTACACATGCCTCCCACTACCATACTGCCAGTTACCCTTGATATGTTCTATGACTGCTTCAGTGATTCTCAGTCCATCCCGCTTCTCAGTCGACCCCAGTATTTCCTGGTATGTTCTACTGGTCCTCCCAGTGTGCTCCAGTAAGTTATACTATTCCCCCAGTGCCTTGTAGTACTTCCTACTGATCTCTGGTGATGTCCCCCAGAGCTTCTCAGTTCACCTA
Organism: Passer montanus; assembly: GCF_014805655.1. Taxonomy (NCBI): domain Eukaryota; kingdom Metazoa; phylum Chordata; class Aves; order Passeriformes; family Passeridae; genus Passer; species Passer montanus. The sequence continues at coordinate 70,974 of NW_024362605.1, forward strand.
AATGCTCACTGTATGTCCTGAGCATTTAGGTGAATGTGTATCCTCCCTGTATATCCCACTACCTCCCAGCAGAACGCATTGCCTTCCAGTATGTCCTGCTGCTCCCTCTCACTGCCCCTCACCCTATCCAGACAGCTCCTGGTCCTTGCTCCTGCCTAGGGGTGCCAGGACAGCTCCTGCACCCCCCAACTCTGTGGATGCCTTCAGCTTGACCACAGGTGGCTCAGCACGGTCCAGAGGGCTACGGTTCTTCTTGTTCTGACCAGCCCTGATTTTCTCTCCTAGGCCAATGACTTTGTTCGAGCAAATGCCTACAGCAAACTGACAGTCATCGCTGAGCAGATCCGGCACCTGCAGGAGCAGGCGCGGAAGGTGAGTAAGGATGGGCAGAAGGCTCATTGCCCTGCCTTGGGAGATGAGCATCTGCTGCCACTTCTGGGCATTTGGGGAGAGCTGTGGCCTACATGTGAGGTGGGGCCGGGAGTTGAGCAGAGAAGATTTAGTGGAAAAATAAGGTTTATTGTCCAGTGCCAAGGGGAATGGGGGAGGGTTGATTTTTGGGCTTCCCTGCGTCCTCAGCAAACCAAGAAGGACTTTATTAATAAAGTAGGGGAGCAAGGGCGGGTAGTCCAAAACAGCTCACGAGTATCAGGACCGAGAGAGGTGACTCTCGTTTTGGGACAGGTGACTTGTGTGTGCATGGTGCTCTTGAAATGATCTGATGAAGTGACGATGTGGCCCTAGCTGGATCTGAGGCCCTGGGATAAAGTGGTGCGCTTCAGTGGGTTCCTCTGGGAGCGACTAGCACTTTTGGGACCTGGAACACGCTCGCTATGATAGGTGACAACAGAGGCAAAGGACAGGTCTTTGTATGGAAGTCTATGTACAGAAATCCAAGGACGGTTTATTGGGACACAACAGGAATCCCGGAAAAAGCATAAACTTCGACTGTGGGCACAGGGTTTTATATGGTGAAAAAAGGGGTGGCACTGAGGGTCAAAATCCAATGGGAACAAGTGAAAATGGTGCAGAGGAGGGCCAGTCAACCAGGGGCACCAATAGGGTAATGGGGGTGGAACATTGCATCAAACTGGGACCAATGGGGATCAGGAGAAGGGAGGCATTCTAGAGAATATACAAATAGGGTGAATGGGGGCTGAACTGGGGTGGAGCAACTGTATGAACCAATGGAACTTAATATATTAACATGTGCCGGCAGAGGCCTATAGGAGTGAGGCATTTCTCACCCTAAGAGGGTGTTTCTCCTTGCCTGCTTCTGCTTTCCCGGGGTTAAAGGGTAATAGCCCTAGTGGTTGGTTCTCAGGCCGCCTCACTGGGAAAGATGAGTTCTCTGTCTAGTAATAAGCTTACTTTCATGTGTATCCTGATGCATTTGCTGGAGTGGGTGATCCCAGGAATACACAGCAGGGCTTGGCTGTGTTCCTCAGTCCAGCCTTCCACTCTTAGGAGTAAAATCAGGAGCCATAGTGGGGGAGGATCTGCCAGTCATTGCAACTGGCCCACTGCCATTGAGGCCATTACATCATGTAATCATTAACTGGTGGAGCTGGAGCAGTCAGGTGGTGGAACTGGGGAGATGAATTCTCCATTGTTTGCTGCCCCTTCCCTTTCAGGGCACAGCAGAAAGGGCTGTCTTAGATTGTAAATGCAAGTTGTAGCTGGGGGAGTGTATTCTATTACTATCTGCCAGAGGTGGGGCAGTTATCTTCTGTTAATTGAGCCACCAATTAAAACTGCCCCAGCTGTTAAAACCAGGTGGGGCAGTTTTCTTTATCTCTTCCATGGCCCATCCTCCCTTCGGGAGACACCCTCTGTCAATGGGCCATTGAGTGTCCCTGCATGGCTGATATAATTACATCATCCCATTGGGAGATGTTCCACCCAGGGGAGGAGCCAAGCATTCCTACCTGGCTATAATCTGACATTTGGAACACCATAGTCAGCCTTTTCCCACTGCATTCCCAAAGAAGCAGCTTTCTTTTCCACTGGATTCCCAGAGAAAGACCAGACCCATCTATACCACCACTGGACCTTCAGAGGAAAACTACACCCTTCTACAGGATCACTGCTTCAACAGAACCACACTTGTCACTCCAGTAGGACTGCAGCCATTATTTAATCAGACTGCTACCAACAGCCTGACCCACAGGGTGTTAGGTCATATTTCTGACTCTGTCAGTGTTGTTTTGTATTACTGCATTCTTACTTTTATTTTTCTTCCTAATAAAGAACTGTTATTCCTACTCCTGTATCTTTGCCTGAGACCCCCCTTAATTTCAAAATTATAATAATTTGGAGGGATGAGGTTTACATTTTCCATTTTAGGGGAGGCTCCTGCCTTCCTTCTTTTCAAACCAAGACAAGGCCCCAGTCCAGCAGTTGTGTGTGGAGATGAGGAATAAGCCCAGCATGTGGTAACGTCAAGTGTAGAAGTGAATCTGGGGTGAGATGCAGAGGTATCTCCGTTTCTGTGGAGAGATTCTTTGAAGTCTACTGACAGGGAAGAATTGGAAAAAGCTTTATCTCTTCGGAAAGCATCTCCTTCCTGTGTGCCGGGGAGATCAAGGCCTTGTGACCCATAGGTCAAATGATGTGACTTGGGCTACGGCTGAGATGCAATAGCATGTTGTCATTTCAAGTGTAAAGATGTTTTGTGTATTCCAGGTCTTAGATGAAGCTAACAGGGATGCTGATCTGAACCACGTGGCCTGCAACCTTGTGAAGAAGCCAGGAAATGTTTACTACATGTACAGGCGGGAGAGTGGGCAGCGGTATTTCTCCATCCTGTCTCCTAAGGTGGGTGGCTACAAGCCATGAAGAAGCAGGGAGGGGGAAAATGTAACATTTCTGGCGCTTGGGAACATATGGAGCTCAGGCAAAAGCACCAGCTTGATGGGGGCATTCGTTTGTCCCTACTCAGGTTTGCCCTTGCTCTGGGTTTGTCTGCTGGGGCTAGAGCAATCTTAAGGAATTTTGTGGCTCTTGATGGAGAATGACAAGAAGCCCTTTGGTGCATGGACCTGAATTTTGTCTTTTGGTACCTGTGGTTCTTTGTCTGGAAGTAAAGAACTGCCAACATGCCCTGAGCCTTCCCTGGCTGGTGTGGCTGCCTGGCAGGATGGTCTCTTCAGGTACTTCAGCCCAGGAACTGAGTTTGTCTGCAGCTGAGGGGATGGTCTTGGAGTTCTCCTCCTTCCAGACTACCCATTTTCTTACATGCAGGGTGAAGGCTTCAGGGCAGGTCAGGGAGATCTTATGTCCACGAGCCTTCCTCTGTCAGCAATGCTGGAGCTCGGCCTGATCGTGGACTTGGGGTAGCTGAGCCTATTTTTGGGTTAGGAAATGGTATGGTCACGTAGGTGGGACTGCTTTGAAGGTAGTAGTGCTTAGGGACAGCACAGCTTGACTCCAAGGGAAACTGAACCCTGATGCAATCTCTCTTTTCTCCACCAGGAATGGGGTACCACTCCCCATGAATTTATTGGTGCCTATAAGCTCCAGCATGACATGTCCTGGACTCCGTTTGAGGACATAGAGAGACGAGATGCTGAAATAACTGTCCTGGAGAAGCTCCTGAGCCAGCAGGCAGCACTGCCCCTGTGCATGGAGCCCAACTTCCAGGGCCTGACCAAGTCACACAAGTGACCACACAGGACAGGACCCCCTGAGCAGAGTCCCTGAGCAAGGAGACACAGTGCCTGTACCCTGACAAAGGCAGGGTGGAAAGAGACCAAGAAACAAAAATGCTGATTTCTTTTGTGCTTTAAGAAGACTAATTCTGCATTCAGTCTTACTGGATTTTCTAGTAGTTGAATAATTTGCTTCATTGACCTATGCTAAGCTGTAGCAAGAGGCAGGTGATACCAGGAGGTGTGAGCTCTAAGAGTGCTTGGAGCAAAAAGCAGAAATGCTTGGGGCAGATGTGCTAATGCTGTAAAATAATATCTCCTATCTGCCTGGCTCTGGTGTACCTCACTGTGAGTGCATCAGGTAATGATCTCAAGGCTGCATTTTCCCCCTTATTAAAATGCACATGTTTAGAGAGCTCTGTGGCCTGGGAAGAGTCGTCAACAGCCTGTGCAAAGGGTCTGCTGTGATGAGTCCTCTGGTCTCTGTCCTAGCAGGTCTGAATCCCTGAGCTGGGACGATGAGGTGCCCAGAAGCTCTTTTCTCTGGAAAGAACATCCGCAAAAGCACCATGCAGGCTTTAGGTGCTCTTCAGATGATGTGTACCTTGTGCATTCCCCCTTGGATTTGAGTGCATGAGCTGCCAGGCAGAGTTAGGATACTGGAGGACTTTGTGCCAGAGCAGTGGGGAGAGTAAAATAAAGCAACCGTGATCTCACATGTACCACCAAGACAGGCCCTGTGTTCTTCTTGCGTGGCAAAAACACCTTTAGCTTTGCCAGGAAGACTTAGTGGCACGTAGAGCTGGTAGGACACTTCCAGCATGTTTTTCCACCTAGGAAAACTAGAGAGAAGTAAAAATCAGAGCTGCTGAGGAGATATCCTCCCCCTGCCCAGCCACATAGGGCTTCTTCAGGAACTTGTCTGCTTTTCCGTGAGGAGCCAAAGTTAAAATTTATTGATAGAGAGGACGTCCAGGTTGGATCCTGATATGTAACATTAGATCTGGTCGGATTCTCCCATGACTTGCTCACTTTCCTGACATGACGAGGTGATCTTATATGCTGCTCCACGCATTGCACGTACACAATCGCCTTGCCACCTCCAGAGGCAACATAAGGAGGGTTGGTAACCACTTGTAGGAGCTAAATTCTGACCCTGAGGTCTGGGCTGGCTATGGATGCAGTTGGTGCTTCTTGGTGGAGCCCAGCTGTGAGGGCGTCTGCAAAAACAAGACCCTTGGGGACCAGCACTGTCACTGTGTTTTGCCATTGCTGGAGTTTATTCCCCCTTTACAGGACACAGCCTCGCCTCAAGTCTCTACTGTCCCTCTGTTCTCATCCCCACACACCGGTAGTTGCCTTGGGAGGTGCTCAAGGCTGCTGGCAGTGACAGTTCTTCATGGGAAGAACTGTTTCCTGCTTGCGTTACAGAAGATTGGGAGGTTTGGGGCAGCTCCCTAGCAGCCCAGGATTTTTTTTTGTCCCAGATTTTCTTCTCCTAGCTCTGTCCATTGCAGTAGCCCACCTATATCTCAGGATGGTAGAGCCTCTGCTTGGCAGAAACCTGTTCCTTGGATTCAGTATGGGACATTTTCCTCAATATCTTTCCTCACTTGGAGCATAAGGGCATATTAACAGCAATTTAATATTATTATTATTAGTAGTATTAGACCAGGCTATAATTAATTCCTTATTAAGTTACAGGTGCCAAATTTGACAGGGTTTTTCTGTACTTGTTTATCGCCTTGAGTCTGATTTTACTGCATGCTATTGTATCTTAACTTGGAAGGGAGAAAGTTAATTATTGAATGGACGTTGTGTGGTGCTAATTACAGCAACACCAGACCTTCTGTGTTGATGTATGCTCCTCTGGGAAGTGGGGATTCCTGCCCTGGTTTTATCTGTTTCTATCATTAATATCTGTACCATGGTGCACACAAGAGGATGGGGGCTTGTGGTAATCGGCGGAAGAAATGCAGCACTCAATATGAGTGATCAGCAAATCTCAAAACTTTATTGATAGGCACATACATTTATATTGGTGTTAATGAGGCTAATACATATTGCAAAAAGCGAGCTCATTATTGGTTAGTTACTTATCAGCTAACTACACCTACCTTATCATTCTTAAGGCTACTATGCTGCAGCTGTTTACATATTTTCTTCATGTTTCTAACTAACGATCCTCTCCCACATCCTGATGTTGCACCAAGGGCACAGTGCCCTTGCCAGGTTTGGACACTGACTGCTGACTCCTATCCTCATCTCCTTCTTGCTTAACTAACGGTATTATGTCAGTGTGACCTTTGTCAGCTAGCCAGCTGTTCACAAAATCCTCCACAGGGGCTGTGGATCTCTGTAGCCTTTGGTGGGATGTCATATGTGTCCAGCAGACACCCCTGGTCCTCCATAGCCCATGACTCACTGGTGTTCTGAAGTTACTCTAGGCACTGTCAAGTCTTTCTCTTGGATTTGCCCCCAAAAAGCAAAACCACTGTGGCTTTGTATGAAAAGACAAAGGAGGTCTCAAGAGACAGGACATGGAGGTGATGAGCTCATAGTCATGCTCAGTGTTCTTGGCACTGTGGGAAGTGGGGAATGAGGGTGGTGCAGGGAGGGGTTGATGGAAAGGGGAACTGTTGAGGTGAACACCTCAAGTGTGGAGACACGAGGCTTAACTTTATTTTCTCAGAAAGTTGATTTATTATCTTATATATTTTACTAAAATACTACATTAAAACTATACTAAAAGAACAGAAAAAATAATCAAAAAGTTACAAAGAACAAAAATAAAAGAGAATGCATAACAAAATCTTGTGACTGCTCACAGCCTCAGCACAGGTGAGTGTGATTAGTCATTAAGTGAAAACAATCCACATGAACCAATAGAAGATATACCTGTTGCATTCCACAGCAGCAGACAGTTATTATTTACGTTTCTCTCCTGAGGCCCTCAGCTCCTCAGGAGGGGAAAAATCCTAGCAAAGGATTTTTCATAAAATATCATAACTACAGGGAACCATTCCCCCAATATAGCTTATGCATTGTTGGGATCTAATTAAAGCCAAAGAACTGAGGCATCATCAGAAATACTGGAAGGTGCTCTAGAGCCAAAGCAACACATAATCTGGAACACAGACAAGGATGAAGCTGGTTGAGGTGGAACCTCCTGTGATGCTTGGCGAGGCTCTTTCTGCAGGAATGGTGAGATGGTGCCCTGTGGGAGACTCCAGGGTCTCTCCAGGTTCTTGATCTCATCTGCTCGGCTCAGCCTCTACCCAGCTGGTGCCTTTGTGGTTGACAGGGCAGGGATTTCATCGAAAATCGTCTGGAAGAGACAGCGAGACAATGATATCCATTCATTATTTCATCTTGAAAATTCTTTTGAAAATATTCCTTTTCCTTTGCTCTTTTGTGAGTGCTCAGGGCAGCAATGGGTATATTCGGAAGGCAGTGGCTCTTCCCAAAATCCGCAGGGATGTCCAATATTTGCAAAAGGCACAGATGTGCTTCTGACACCATTTCATTGGGTAGAGTGGGTTTTGTTCTGTCTTTGGCCATGCAGATGAACCAGGGCTCATTTAAGAGGTCCAACACAAAGATGCTCTGAGGGTTTCACCCATTCCAGGTGCTCCCCAGAGCCAGTGTTTGGTGACTTGAGGCTGCTGGCACTGGTACTTACAGCACTTTCCAGCTTTTAAAATTTGAATTACTCTGGGGTTTTCTGTTTCAGGCCAGATTTTTGCTTTGCTTCTCAAAGTAGCTGTGCCTGGAGATTTTCTTTCTGGTCTCTTGTTCCTGAATGATGGGGGTGGTTAGGGGGATTTAACCTGCCATAAGTGCCCGCTGCTCTGGGGTGTCATCTCCCAGCCACGAGGAGTGTATAAGCAGGAGGAACTGTGGGTCTTTGGCCCTTCTTATGTCAGCTTCAGGTCCAGGGAGAAAAGATAAAAAAACACCAAACAAAAACAACAACAAAAACAAACAAAGAAAAAACACCCTAAAAAAACCTAGAGGGAGTTTGGGCGCTGCCCAGGCCTCACGTCGGGCAGGCCGTGCCCGCGCGCGCCCCCTGCCGGTCCGTGAAGCGCCCTGCGAGCACCGGCGCGTGGCCGACAGGGGGCGCTGCAGCTGGCACGCCCCTCGCCAGCGCGCTGCGCGGTGACGTCAATCGGCTGCCCCTGTGCCTGCGCCGAGGAGACCCCGCAGTGAGCTGCCAACGCCCGGCGGAGTGTCCGAGGTGAGAGTGGGAGGGGGGCGGAGACGGGACTGGGACCCCGGCCGAGCACCGGGACCACCGACTGGTCCCGATCTCCGCGCGGTACCCACCTAGCGGACCCCTGGCCTTCACCTCTGTCGGAGCGCCCGCTGTGCGGGAGCCGCCCTGTCGGGCCCGCTGTGTGTGTGGGGCCTCCCCGGCAGCCGCCTGCCTGGGGGAAGGGCGACCTCCTCCCGGCGGGTCCCGGTGGCTGCTGGCGGGCGCTTGCCTTTGTGGGCCTGGTCTACTGAGACGGTGGGCATGGCCACCGCTTCTCCTGCCCACCCTTCCCCCCTTCCGGGCGGCGGACGGACAGGACCCTCGGAGCGGCACAGGAAGCGTTCCCGGGGCCATGGCGGGGCCCGCCCGCGCTCCTTTGGTCCTGCCCGGCCCAGCCCCGCCCTGCCCGTCTCGGGCCCAGCCGCGGCCCTCCGCCCTCGGTGCAGCCCGGCTGCGCTCGGGGCTGTGGGAGAAGCCCCGAGGGGCTGCGGGCTGGGCGAGGTGTGTCGTGCCACAGGAGCCCTGAACCGCAGTCGGTGCGGGCATGGCGAGGGGTTAAGCTCCAGCAATGTGCTCTGCACAGACAGGGCTCAGTCGAGAAGTCGCAGACTCTTCTGGATATCTGCCTCACGACCTGCCGTACTGTGCCGTACTGTGGGTTACCCAGAGCTATCCCACAGCTGTCGTTACAGCGTGATGCCACTGGCTGTAGCTGGGGCAGGAGCTAGCACTGCTTTGAGGGTTGGATGTTGACATGTGTCTTTCATTCTCCTTGGAAATCTTATAAAAATGTATACACTGCAGCAACATAACGCCTGTCTGTGTTTTGGAGATCTGTTTTAGTGATCTAGACTTCAGTTGTGTATCTGTAAGTACATAGAACTTGCAGCTGGTGACAGCAGTAGGAGAGAGTTGCAGAGCCATGTAGCTGTGAATGTAACAGCCAGCACTGGAAACCTGTCCTTAACAAAGAATGCTCAGGATTCCTGATGTCCTTTCTGTGTGGATGCTGTGGCCAGGGCAGCCAGAGCTTCCGTCTTGACAGCTGCACGAGGAAGACTCTGGCGAAGAGGCCATGTTAGATGGCAACTGGGTGATCAGAACTGGCTTGCTCGGTCTGGCCATCTGTGATTGTCTTTGTGTCGTATTCATCTGTGCTTCTTTCGCAGGGAGGGAGGTGTGGGCTGTTCAGAGTATTGAGTTGCAGTGCCCCAAACGTTGGCGGGTTTTTTGGGTGGTTTTTTTTGTGGTTTTTTTTTCTTTTTTTTTTTTTCTGGAGGGGCATTTAAAACCTGGATCAAGCTCTTTGTAATGCTGATTTGGATAACTCAGTAAAGCATTACAGCTTCTCTTTTTCAGTAAGCAAATTATATTCAGCTGGCTGTATGTGAGGAAGCTGTTGTAAACTTCCCTTCTGTTGTAAACTTCTGCTTTGTAAACTGTTGTTGTCAGTGTAAGGTTCTGAGAAAATAGTATAAGCAAATGTATATTTGAATCAGGTCTTGGACATGCATGTAAAGTTTCAATCAGTATATTGCTGACTGTAAAAATGGTTTGGTGTTTAAACTCTTCTCAGTTATGCTTCAGTAACAAAACAAAAAAAGATTTTTTAGTCTTGGCAAGGAATAAAACATTACTGTGGTGCAAGTTAAAACATGTTTTCACATTGGTAACATATGCTAGGCAGAAATTTTAATCACTAGATTTGCATACTTTTAACTTGGTTATTCATGACCTGCAACTGATGCTCTGAATTCATTAAGTGCTCTGCTGTAGAATTGTTTGTTTGCCTAAAGCTGATGGCCGGCCTGGGAGTTAATGATGTTTTTACTGTTGAAATAGAAAAGATCTGGAACCTCTAGAGTGTGAAGTACCTAAAATGGAAACTGTCCTTCTGCTCAAAACCAACAGTAAACAGAAATTGAGCCCCTGTGAAACTCCCAGGGATTTCTCTTATAAGTGTGCTGTGGGCTTTCCTTGCTGTAAACCGTTTGTGAGGCTCATGGAAAGTGCAGCATGAAGCTGGCCACTAATCTTGATGAAAAGTTTCTTTTTGGTAAAAATGCAGCTGTAGTAGTAAAATAATTTTCCAAGTCTTATGAGCATAGATATCTGGATCTTACAATTAAAACCTTTTCAGCAGCTCTCTTGTTACCATGGGGAGTTGGTGTAGCTGGGTTCCAGCTCTGCTGTTAGCTCCAGAAGACTTGGACAATACACGAACGTGCAGCACTACAGTTGAGGTTTGTGCAAGATGTTGCAGGTGAAGTGTGTGTAATCTGCTTGATGCCCATGTGAGTGCTCACAACTTTGGAAAATTGTCTGTGGGCTTGTATGTTTTATCCTGCTCTTTGTGGTCAGCCAAAGCTCTCTTGCTGTCCTTTGACTCCATCATGAATTTATGATATGAGTTTCTGGAGCAAGAGACAGGAGGAATTGTAGGGGGTGTACTTATCCCTTTTTTTTCCCTTTAGGAAAAGATTCTTTGCTGAGGAAAGAATGACATCTTTTTTATTTTAGAAGATGAAAGTTCTGTCAAATCAGATGGAGGTGAAATTGGTTTCTGGTGCCTCAGGTAGCAAGAAACCCTCTTTAACCACTTAGTCTTCTTCCTTTGCTCCTTTCACTCCCTTACATTAAATGTAGGTGAAGGTACCCTATTTTCGGTAGTTAATATGTGACAAATAAAACAACTTATTGACCAAATAAGCTTTTATGCAATTTAAAAGAAATTTACAGTATCTTTACATTTCTGCAGCCTGTCACCATTTAATTATCTGGCTTCCTTCTGACCCTACACTTTACACTTTATTATGGTTTTACACTATACAAGCTAAGTGTCTATTCATCAGGAAGGACTGCCATTAGGAGCGGTAGATAAAGAAATCCCTTTCTCCAGAGTTTCTGCAAGGGTTGAAGCCTGGCACAAAAATTCTTCCTCCCCGAGGATGTCTGGCCACCCCAACATAGTGGTCAGCTGCCTCTTGCAGCCCATAGTGTGTATGTCAGTACTTGAGGTGAGTGACAGAAATGGCATTAAGGCAGGTAATTCCCAGCTTCTGGTGGGGGATCCTTTAGGTTGCTTTTGAGTGAACAAACTGGGTTTGGTTACCTGGCCCTGGGTGTGCAGAAAACTGCAAAGAGTGAGAGCAAGAAGTAGAGTTTGTGTAATTAATTTTTGTAATCTCCCCTTGGAGTTTCAGAGAATGACTCTGATCTAAAGAGTTGTAAGACTTCGGAATACTCATTGGCCCATTTTCAGTAGAGCAGCTGTTCTTTCTGTGAGAGTGTTGATTTTTCTTCTAAACAAATGATATTTTATAAAGAGAAAACAAGTAATTTGTTTTCAAAAGCTTTTAAAAATGGTTATTCTGTATTAAGATCTTGTGCTGCCAGTTCACCCCATTACTTTAGAGTGTTGTGGCATAATTCCTACCAGGAGAGTTGGTCCATTCTTGTCTTACAAAAAAATACAGAAGCTTTTTTAATAAAGTAATGTGGGGGCTTCCTTGGGGCTTTTGTCTGGAGAGGGTGTGTAGGTACTTCCAGTTACATTTTTGCCAAGTTGTCCATGCCTGTTATCAGATTGCATGGGATCAGCATGTGTTTTCCAGCATAGACCAAACTCTGGCAGGTGAAGGTTTTTTACCAAGCTGAGGTGGTGTAGAGCAAGCCTTAGGCTGCTGTGGATTGGGACCAGTGGAGACCCTGGGGGAGCTGCAGAGGATTGCTGTGGCAAGTGCTGCTGGACTCACAGCAGCAGCTGAGGCTGCCAGAATTGTCTTGCTTTGGAACAAGCTGGTTTGAATTGCTCAGCTCTTCTCAAGTTGAAGGATGTTGTACTGTGTTTCTGGCCAATGATGAGTGTTCTGTTTGGGGAAATAATTACAAAAATGCTCCTGCAGCTTTGCATGCAAGTCATGAAGGCCTCTGCTACTCCATGAGCTGGATGACTGCATGCACCAAAGAGCGGCTGGAGAACAGCTGAATGCAGAGGGGCTTGTGTGGGGCCTGGATCTGACTGCATCGGTGTGTTAGAGCTGTTACTTGAGTTCAGTGGTACTTCAGGGTTTAGAGCGTGTGAAGTGTTGCTGAGTCTCCTTTGTCCTGAAATACTGTTAACTTTTTCGTGAGCCTCTTGTGCATCTGGCAATGGCTGAATAACTGCCAGTTGCCCAGCAACTTGGTCCTGAGGAGAGTGCTGCTGGGGCTCATCTTAGGCTGGGCAAAGTGGGGTGGTTCCAGCTGTTCTGGTTCCTTCTGTTGATTAGGTGAATGAAGGGCAGCTCCCCTGCTGCTGTCGTGGTGTTGGTGAGCCTTCCAACTACTTTATTTTACCAGTGATCCAGGATAGCTCAGTATCTGGAAAAAAATGTCTTTTGCAGTGTTTTTTAACCAAGCTTTATCTTTGGAGTCTTCAGACAGCATGTTGGTACACAGCCTGAGCTATTCTCCCTGAACACAGCGCATCTTCCTGGGAACTTTCCATGTGTATGGATGGAGGACCTGCAGCTATCCTGTTCCCTAAACATAATAGGGGTAAGCAGCATCTGCTGCAGTGTGCAAGACAGGGTGCTTCTCATGAAGGAAAAACATGGCTCAAAATAGAGGAACTTCTGTCAATGGTTTTTCTAACTCTGTTTAATGTAGCTGGCCACAGGAAAGTGGGGAGAACTGTCAGGGTCACGTGGACCTTGGATGCTGTGTTCAAATAAGAGTGTTGGTGCAGCTGATATTTTAAATGTTACCAGTATACAACTAAGTTAGTAAAAGTAGGGACTTTTAAGTGGTAGTAAAAATATTGAACAGGATTTTGTTGCATGGTTGAGGAATACAGCCTCCTGTAGAGTATGAAAGTGAAGAGTAATAAGATAAGATTAAAATGCCTTTGGTAGAAAAGGACTTAATATAACACCACACACTTCCCAGTGCTTAATCTGGGGCATGTTTTTCCAGTGGGGATGCTACTTTTGACAGTGTTACCTTAACCAGAGTAGTAATGGGAAAGTTGTCAGTTTTTTCTGTGGAGTTTTTGTTCAGGTGAAGGTGGTTGGTTGGAGCCTTGAAGTGGAATAGTGGGAAGTACCTGTGGTAAAGGAGATGCAGGCACAGCTGCCCCACAGTGTAACTGATGTGGCAGCAGAGCCTGCTGAGTCACACTACCTAGCTGGTCAGCTTTCTGGTTTTGAAGTTAGGGCTAAAATGGAGTGACATGTTCTTCCTCTTTTTTTGAAGTTGCAGAACTTGGAATATGTGTTACAGTGCTGCTAGTAGTTTGGGCTTGGGCTATTCAAATTCCCCTGCCTAGCTGTCTTCACTTCCTGTCTTGTGCGTATATGTGCCACGTGGTTGTGAGGAGTCTTTAGGAAGATACACAAAGTAGCTTTCAAATATTACAGAATTAGAAAAAGAAAATTGCATTAAGTATAGAAAATATCAGTTGACCTCAAACAGTGGGGTCCCTTCCAATTCAGCATATTCTGTTCTGTTCCATGATAGCTCTATGATAGTTGCATTTTGAGAAGAGATCTCTTACTGCTTCTTTGGCAGTTCATAGTAATTTGTCCCGAAATGGGACTTCAAACCTGCAGAGGTGCTGGGGTATACAAGCTCTGTTGAGTGGCAGATTAAGGGATGCTCAAGGACCTCAGACACATGCTTTATCTCCCAACAGGGATTCCCATAATGATAACAAACTTTGTGAGTTTCAAGAACAACAGGAACCTGTGAGATAAATCAGGGCTGTCATGGTATTGATCCAGCTCTGTTGTGATGGTGATCCTGGGGCTCTTCCCAGTGCTTGTTCTTCTGTGCCTGCCCACAAATTTCTCATGTTGATATCCAACACCAGGTTGAGACTGTTGATGTGAGCAGGCATATGGAATGGAGTCCAGCAGTATGCTCTGCTGCTGTCAGTCTCTTCAACCTCAGATAAAAACCCACCCACTGCAGATCCAGGTCTTTACATGAATTCTTGTGTTTGTCTTGACAAAAGCTTCTAGTGCAACTGAACTTTTGTCGCTCTGTCTTGTAATTAGACATGCTTATAAAGTAAACAGCAACACTGGTTTTTGGAGACAGAATTTGTACTCTGCAGGGAGAACTATAGTTGTATTTAAAGCATTGTGTCTGATCTGTTAGTGACAGTTAACCCCAAAACAATGCTTAAAGCAGGATAGCCTTTTCAAGATCCTGAAATGATTGACTACAAGATTGTCTCAAGTCTTGTGCTTTTGCAGGTTTTAACCTGGACTTAATGATTTGCCTTGCTCTAGAGGAGTGGAACTCTGATACTCTGCTGGTTTGTAGTTCAACAGCCAGTTTAAGCCTCACCTAAGAAACTAAAGACCCAGGTGATAAGCTTGACTGGGAACCTCTGGGATCAAGTGTATTTGTGTATAGAGATTAAGTGTGCAGCGGCCTAAGCTCTGGGCAGGATGGGCAGCTGAGCTTGGGCACCAGGTAGTTTAGAACCTAATATATTCTTTTATGTGTCATTTACCACCTTACTAGCATAGAAGTGGCAGATGTGTTTAGTTCTGGGGTGAGAGCTTCATGAAGAAGATGATTCTTAGCAAGCTGGAAGGTCAGCTTTGGGCTGGAGGATTTTCGTTGTGTCTGTAAATGGTTGCTGCACATGTGCAGAGGAGAATTCTGGCCATGAGGATATTGCTCTTAAAACCAGTTTTGCTTTCTGTGCCAGTTTGTCCTTCTGTAGTTAACTCTTAATCAGAGAGTGGCTTCTGTTTGTGTTTTGCATCACAGGTTGGTGACTGTACCAAGAGGTCCAAGGTCTTCTCCCTGTGCAGTTGGTAGCGGAACACTAACTTTGTTAGTGGCTTGGGATCTCTGCAGAGAAACTGTGTTGTATGTGGTGACCTTTGTCGTGTAGTGTTTGTAATATAGGCATAGAGTACCTCCTCCGTGTAATGCTGGTAGGTATCTCTGGTGAAGCAAATCGGGCTGCAGGGATTGTAGCAGCCAAGTACCTCTCCTTGGTGTTCCTGTGACTGGAGAGATTTGTCACTTTGAAAAGCAAAAGTGTTAGTTTGTAGTAGGGCTAGAAGAGGTGGCTGAGGGTAAGGACCTTGAAATGGATTGGATTAATTTGGGAAGAAATTGTCAAGTATAAAGGAGGACTTCATTTAGAACAATGCAGTTTTATAGGGTATGAAATGAAACTACTGTGAAGGGGTAAAAGAGATCATGAATAAAATCCTGTGAATATTGTTCCTGTCAGTGTGGACTCCCGAGTGCTTTGAGTTGGATGAATAAACTGTTAACTGTAAAATGACATTGGATGGGGAAAAAAAAAAATCTTCATTTTCAGAAATGGCTGCTTGTTTTCTTGGAATGAGGAGCAGGTGCCCAGACAGGATCTGGAAGCTATGATGGACTGGTTAAGGTTCAACTTACGCTAATGGTGTATCTCAGAACCACAATTGGTTCTTGATTGGCAGTACCTTGCAGTGAGCCAAGGTAGCCTGTCCTAGTGATGAAATGGCAGTAGGTTCAATCCTGCCTGGTAGAGGAAGTGGTGGTGCTGCTGAGGCAGGAAGCGAGTTCAGGACACAGACAGATCTGACAGCACAGTTTCCTTTGGCTGGGAGAATGTGCACATTTTAACCTGAAGACAAACTTCAGCAGCTTAAAAGTTAGAGAAATTTTAACAAGGTTGAAGGCTTGTGATTTCTCCTTCAGATTAGACGTGAAGCAAGATTGTGCAGATTCGTAACTCTGGGTGTAGTAGGGAACCCTGAATGTGTACAAAACCCCACAAAATTTCACTTAATTCTCCAGTTAATAATGCACATAGGTACTGGAACCTATTGGAGCTACTCTTAAGTTACAGAAAGTTTGTGAAAACCAAGTGCTCCCATAGTACCACCATGTTTTGTATGCTTGCCTTGCCTTTGGGATGGGAAAGTCACACTTGCACAGGAGGTGCAAGTGTGTTTGGGATGGTACGGTTTGTACTTAGTCAATGGAAACCTGCCATAGGTACCGTGGATTTCTTCAGCCTCTTGTGATCAGTCAGTGTGTTGATGCTTGAACAGGCCTGTGTGACCAAATTCATCACTCCTGAATTTCTTTTGCGCCAGGAAGGATTACCGAGCTCCAGAATGTCCTGCTGGAGACGTCAGTTCCTTGTTTGTTGTATTACTTGCATCTCTGTTAACACTTCTGGAATTAATCCTAAATGCTGTCTTCCACAAAAGTGTAATTGAGCTTTAAAGCAAAATTCTCTAAAATTTTGGTAATTTTTGTGTTTTTAAGAAGTCTTCAGAGCTCCTTGAACAGAACTAAGTCATATTGACCTGCATTGCATTTCCAGTCTTTATCAGCTCTCCTGTCTGGGCTTGGCCAGATGGCACACAATTACATGGCTCAAAATCCACTCAGTGCCCTCAGGCTGGGATGACTTCAGTGCTTTCCAGTCTGTTTCAATTCCTTCAGGTATTTAAAACTGCTTGAAGTGCTCTCTCTGCTGTGTTTTTTTACATACAAAACATTTAAGACTCCTTTTAGTAGGTGGTGACTTCTGGGGGGCAACAAGCCCTAAGCCTCTGTAACTTCTTTGTTTCTAATTCTGTTGTCCTTGCACTCTGGGGATGAGTTACTCTGTGTTTAATCTCAAATTGGATTAAATTACTTGTAAACCACAAGTCAATGGTGTATGTATCCTTAAAGCTATTCCTACAAAAGAAAAGGTCCCAGAACAGAGAATCTAAGCTCCTTAGAAATGAGCTTGTTTTCAGCTGTGATCTGTGCAGGACTTCTTACAAGTGCAAAACATTAGCTTATCTCGCTACTTTGCCACTGCTAAGACTTTGGAGGCCTGTGCTGAACACTAAATCTATTTAAAACTTACACCATCTTATTTCAGTATTTAAACATAAAGTTATACATCATTAAAAAAAAAAAAGTGGGGGGATCTCGTTACCTAAGAGATGTGCTCAATTTTTTGTTTCTTTTAATGTGTAATTTTGAAGTGTCTAATTGTGGTGGGAGCAACCAGAATTGAGCAACTTGTGTGAGAGCAGTGGTACTTGCTTGTTTTGTAGAGAATTTCCAGTAATCCAGTTCGATTGTTTTCATGGTAAATGCTGTTAGTTTTGTGTTTTAGAAAGGAGGAAAAAAAAAAAAAAAAGACTACAGCCCTGCCTGGGCTTTTCCTGGCCCCTGTTGTGCCGTTCAGATTCTGCTTTAGGCTCCAGAACAAGGCTTTGGGTTATTTGCTCTCTGTTTTGTTCCCACTGCCAGAAAACTGAAAGGATCAGGTCACCTGGTAGAAAATGGTGGTGCATAGTGCCTCACCCAGTGCAGTGGTGTGTGTGTTTGAGACGTTGATCTGCACCACGTCGATGCTTTGCTTCAGGAGGGAATTGGAGAGAATGAATGAGCAGTACTCCTGTAGATGCTCTTGATTTGCAGTGCTGGTGTTCTCTGTGAGAGAAACTGTGTGGATTGGTCTGATAGCTCGCTGCCAGATTTGGAGCTGTGGCAGGCATAATATGAGATGTGTGCAGCTGGTGTTCTGTCAGTCCCAAACTCTGACCTGAGCCCTTGCCAGGGAACAACCGCTTCTCTCCCAGTGTCAGCATGAGGACTTGGCTGTGTCCAAGGACAGGGAAGAAGCGAAGGCTTGCAGCACACTCTGTGACCTGAGACGCTTTCTAGTACTGTAGCTTGCTTGGTGTTCTCTGGAGTAATGAGCTTTAAAGAGTAATACTAAACCCATGTTTTTGTCTCTTTACAAAGGTGTATGTGAGTTTTTTGGTAATATACAAAATCTGGGTTTATGGAGAGTCATGGATTTGTCTATTGTAGTGAGCACAGGGAATGCTTCAGAGCCAGGATTTTATCTCTGTTGTGCTTTCTGGGCTCTGGACAGGTGGTCTGAAGCAGGTGTGTAACCTGCAAATTACAGGTAGAACAGGAAGGGAGGATTAGAGCATGGAGGAATTCCAGTCTGTCAAGGGGAGAGCTGCGTGAAAAGAGTGCTTCTCTAAAGGTTTGACTGTAAGGGCTGTTACATGAGAGGGATGTTCCTCCACTTGTTCAAGCCCTGGGGTGAGCAAGGACAGCTGGAGCAGGAGTTCCAGGGACTGGCTGGGCAGTGTAACAAATTCGAGTGGAAATTGGAAAAACATATGATAAGTGGCTGGGAAACCCAGTCTGGAGATTTGTTTTGTACTTACTTCATTTACTAACTCTGAGAGGAATTATTGGAGGCAGCAGCTTACCTGCACTGAGCAGCAGCAGAGTTTTGGGCTTTGCCCGTACCGAAAGGCAGATGGTGGCCTATGTGAGCAGGGCATACTGGTGACTGTGTCTGGGATTAGCTGGAATGCACTTGGGTTCATTTGCTCTGCCCGAGTTTTGGCATGTTTTCTTTTGAAATCACCTTAATGAGTGGCTCATCCGTTTGCTCTGAGCATGAAGACTTTCTTAATATGGGCCTGAGCTGTGCTGTTCCCCTGCCTGCTTTCCGTCTGGTTGCTTTTTCTTTGTTCTGAAATGGGATTTTCTCTGGGATCAATCAGTGCCGATAGCATGGCAAGGCAGAGCTGTGGGAGCCCTTTGCAACTGAGGCAATATTGAGCAATGGCACTTGGATGTAAACAGCTGAACTGACCTGAACACAAAAGATGTCTTTTGAAATGTAAATAGTTGCTTTTTCCTTCTGAGTTAAATAAGTGTTTGCTTCAGGGCCAAATTGCAGAGCTGTTTGTTGTATTAATGAAGGGCCTGTTGATAGGTCTGCCCAGTTCATCCTTCTGGAGGTCTGCTGGGAAACTGAGATCTGCATAAATTAATAGATTCTGTTGGTATTGAAATGGAGCACTGATTGCAATATCTGATACTTAAACACATAATTTATTATCTCTGAGCTTGCTGAAAGAAGAATTATTGATGAGGATGGCAATGTGAGTGCCTGGTATACCAGGTGCTGGCTGATGGCCTGCCCTGAGAATCTTTGCTGCCATTTCCTAAAACTGCTTGTGGCTAGTATTCCCCTACAAGTACTGTTCTTAGGAACTTTTAATCATGTTTATTATGAAGGCAGCTGTCTTTCTTGAAATCTTAGAGCAAGCCTGTAGTATCTAAAGAAGAGATGGAGGTGGTATGTTTCTTTTGAGTCCCTAGCAATTTCCTTTCCCTTGATGATGTGATATACAGTGTCAAATCATGTTGCTGGCTCTCACTAAAGCCTTAAAAATCTGGATTTGCGCTGTACTTAATTTACATTACTGTAAGAAGTGAAGTCCCCAGGAAGTGACCAAATGCATAGTTCAGGATGGATTTATTCAGATTTTTTAATAGTTACCCTGACTTGCAGTTACCCAGACCTGAGAGCCGTGGCAGCATCCTTGCTTGCTAAAGCTTTGCTGTTCGTGTGATGGCAAATTTGCTACTTGCAACACCCCCTGCCCCCTGTCAGGACTTTACAGAGACTTTGCAGCAAGTCTCTGTTGCTGTAAATAAAATTGTTTTGGATGATATTATGCTGACAGTCAGTGAGAGCTTTGCCACTAATTTCCTGGGGTCAGGATTTCACACATCTATGTGAAGGCATGACCAGAGGCCTGGTACACTCTAATTAAAGTAATACACAAATGAAAGACAGCTACCCTGGAGATAGCCAGAAAGTGTTTGGAGAAGACATTGGTGATGCATACTGGTTTAGTTCCTGTACTAAAGTTTCTACTGAGACAGTGTTGGAGTAGCTGGGTGCATTTGGAATTTGTGATCTCTGAAGAGTAATCCCATCCCCTTGGGATCTGAATGCCGTGCTGTGCTCTCAGTGCTGTTAACACTTCACAGTGAGTATAAAGGTGTGTGTTAACTAGCAACTTTAACAAGAAAATTGTAAAACGGTGCTTGGATCTTTAAAAAGGCAGGAAAAGAAGAAAATAATCATGTTTATATTTCTGTCTGTACATGTTAAATTTTATTCCATAAACACTTCAGGTGTGTCTCATGCTGAGCTGCTCTCCAGAGAGAACTCTCTGGAAGGCAGGTGTGTTCCTGAGCAGCTCTCAAGACCAGAGCTTATGCTTCCAGCTTCCAATGCCTCTGAGGCTAGATGCTTCCATGCATAAAAAATAGAGTCTGGAAAAGCCAAAAGATGTTTTTGCTCACCTCTAGGTACCTAGGCAAAAATTCTTTCGCTTATGAATGTGAGCTGCTTTGTGTGTGTGTGGTGGAGGGAAAGGATCTATCAACTCATTTAGGAATGTCATGTTTTCGTATCTCACATATGCTGTTAGTGGTTTGGGCTCCTGTCAAAGGTGATGTGCATAGATATCTACTGCATGTGGGAAACATCTAAATATATGTATGTTTTTTTTTTCTTCTAGGTTCTCTTTGGAGTTGATATTCTAGTAGATTTCAGCAATGCAGACGATCAAGTGTGTAGTAGTGGGTGATGGTGCTGTTGGTAAAACCTGTCTCTTAATTTCTTATACAACAAATAAATTCCCATCGGAATATGTACCAACGGTAAGTGTGAGAATGCTCAAGTTGGTCTTTGGGCATGATATGGGGTGGGGTAGCATGAGTTCCCTTTCAAACTAACCTTGATGGCATGCATGCCGTAATGCATGTTCTTACAGCCTCTTGGAGATGATGCAGCCTTTCCTGGCCTGACTAATACAGCCTGGAAAAGTGAGAATCAGTTTGATACCATGCTGCTGCTGCTTTCCATATCACCTGGTAGTGCTAGTCAGTTCTCTTGTACATGGTCAGTTCTTGCTACGTGGCTGCTGTGCAGAATCTGTGTTTTCTTTGTGGATGGATTCTGTGAGTGAGATAAGCAGTGCGAACAACTGCAGACCGGTGGAGAGCAAGCAGTACAAACACCTGCTTGCCCGGTTGTGCTCTCACTTCCTGCTACATCTTTGTTCTTAGGGAAGGGAGTGTTTCGTGTTTCTAGAATAGTCAGTGACTACAGTTAACATTTTCCGAGGCTCATTTTTCTCAATCCATTTTTTCATCCTCACTATGGAGGGTGATTGGTCAACTTCAGCTAAGTATGAGGAGTGTGTTTGGATGCAGTCACATTCTTTTATACTTCAAAATGTATGCATAGTCCTTAACTATGTTGAAGTAACCATTTTAAATTTCACAGGTTCGGTTTTCTGAAATACTGAATCCCTTGACTTACCGAAAGTTCAAATTGAGATTTTGACTTCCTGTCAGACATGTGCACAGTCTTCTGTTAGAAAAGTGCTTTTCTACTTAACATTGCATATGCAAGATCAGCGTACTGCCACTGAGACGGGTCAGTTTTTACTGCGGTTGCTGCAAGAGACTAGCAGCTGGATGCTCTTTTTACTGATTTTCTCTGTTATGGACTGAAAAGGCCATCTTCTCTTAATATACAAGTTGAAGAGTTTATCTATGTATCCCAAACAAATTTGGATGTGGAAATGCATCACAGAGAACATCTGCCAAAGAAAGGGTTGGTAATATTCTGGGTGTTACAAAGTAACTCAGAAGACGAGGTAGCTCTGCCTGATAGCTTTTCGGAATAGGACTTCACAAAAATGTCTTCTCTTTGTGGGAAAGAAGTTGCAGTAAAAAATCATCATGTCTTTTTGACATACTGGCTTTATATGCTATCCGGAATTTTTCAACTTGCCAAATAGAAGGTTTGACCTGGATAGGACAGACTTCCACAAAATAAAAATGTTTGTCTTTAGTTGTAGATCAGGAGCTAAAGGTGAAAGGACTCCCAAACCTCGTAGTCTTCAGGGTAAAGGCAGTGGCCACTGATGGGAACTTGTGGATTATGCTGTAAGCGTGGAGACCTGGGATCAGCCTCTCTCATGGGCTCTGTTATGGATTGGTAGAGAAGTGGCATTTAAAACTGTTTAGTCATTCTTAAGTTTTTCTGTGGTGTCAGGTATCTGATGTGATGCTTGTAGGGCAGCCACATTCTATGCTGGACCTGTGAAAGGCTGCTTGTCCTATTTAAGCTGTTCTTCATAGTCAAGGCAAAATGAAATTGATCAGTGAGTTCAACAGTGAGTGTTTCTATACGTATCCCTTAAGGAAAGTGGTTAAGCTGAAAAATGTTATAATCTTAAAATGTATGTTTTGAAAGCCTTCAAGTTGGTCTCCTGTCCTGCGCACAGTAGTACTAACTGTAAATCTCTGCTAGCAAGGAATATGGAAAACACGCTAAAAAGTTAGTTGCCAGTGAAATGTGTTCAAGGTGTGCTAAGGCTTCTCTGTAGTGCCTTTTAAATCTGCCTCATGTTTCCAAAATGTTATTTACCTCTGAAGTTCATAGCTTGAGGAACTCACTGTTTTGGAGATACCAGAGGCCCATACCTAATTCTGTGAACAGCCTAGATGTATACTTCAGACTCTGGAAACTGGTATGTAACCTCTGATATTCCAGCTAATGCTTCTAATAATAAACGGACAGAGAAATAGAATGGATACTTCTGTTCTTGTGCAGTGGCCTGGCCACAGTATGGATGGAGAACACACCATTTCAGACCGAGAGATAGTTCTGTTCAGTTGGCAGAGGATTTTGCAATCCTTTCTCTTCATGGAGGATATTTCCCTGTGGAAGATGGGTTTCATGGTGGTACTGCACATAATTTGTTACCTGTATGTTTTTGATGTTGTTGCCATTCTCAAAAATCAGAGCAGTGAGGGGCACGTCTTTGGAAAGGCACTGGCAGTGTTTGGGTTGTGACAGCTCAAGTGTGAGTCCCATCCCATGAGAGCTCATGCCAGTTGCTGCATTGGGCTGTGTGGCATTGGCAGGAACTGCTTTGGGCTCTGGTTTTTAGCCATTTTGGCACAACTGAGGATGAAATTGATTGTGAATTGTACTATGAGACTGTAGTTGTCTGGTTTTTGTGAAGGCCAGCCTCGTAACTCTGGCCTTCTTAGGGCTCTACCCCAAACATTTTAATAGAAGCAGTACCTTAACAAAAATATTGAAATTAAAAAAATACATTTTGCAGATAGGGAGCTTTAAAGAAAAAAAAAGATGAGAAAGGAGACATGCTAATTGCCCTGAAAGGGCAGCTACAGTTGATAGCTGAACAAAAATGGGGGATATTGCTGGGGGATTGAGCTGCTGACCATCTTCTGACACGTGGAAGAGGAAATGCTCTGACCTTAATCATTCTGGTTCCTTGTTCTGTTCCTAGGAACAGAGGAGTCCTCATCCTGATATGTCTTTTGGGGTCTTGAAGCAGTACAGTCATGGGATGTTGAACATGCCCTGTGAAATACTTTCCATCCTCCCTCAGCCTCAAGGTGTGATTTGGAGCTAGACGCTTGCTTGTGCGTTCAGTAAGGCAAACCCAGTGCAGTGTGTGGTGGATTGGGTTGCAGATAGTGGGGACAAGTGGTGATGTCTCTTGCAGTGCTTTAAAATCTTGAATGTGCTAATTCAAAGTAGTGTGAGAAGTGGATTTCCGCTTCTGGATGATGTTCTGGGGATGTGGAGTGGCCATAGTTGCTTTCTCAGTAATCGTAAGTTGTAAAAAGCTGAAAAAATTAGGATAGTGTTAGGTCTGTCTTTTACCAGGGCAGTCAGGTGGGAAGGAGACATCTGAACTCTGGGGAGTACAGCTTTGAAGTACAGTCTCACTGCTCTTACCTCAACTTTTGTTGTTTCTTTTTTATTTCCCGAGGACCTAAGCTCTTACTATATTAACAACAGATGCATGTGACTACTAGTTTTCCACATTCCCCCCTGCTCACTTCCATGAAAAGCCTTTGAGGTGTCTGCTGACATCTTTCCTGTTGGGAGCTGCTCAGGCTGCAGTTCTGTGAGGGAGCAGAATTTCCTCATAATTCTTTGGAGATCCTGACTGGTCCCAAGTGATCATGCAGCAACTTGCAGGGACAGGTGATGGGTTTTGGTTTTTTTGCAGTGGGGAGGATCTTTTGCCAAAGGTAGTTTCTGCAATACTGTCTGTTGTGGTTCTGAAGATAACATCATTATTGGAATGAAGCATGCTGACCTCAGACAGTGCTCTCCTGAGTGGATGGGTGTTGGAATTGAGCTTTTGGGTAGGCCCTTGTGCTCAGTTGTACTGTAAACCACTTTGTGGGTGAAACACTGGGTAGTGCTGGTTTTAATCTGTGCAGGATCCTGGAGGGCAGTACTATTGTGCCAGGTGCTGTTGCAGAGGCAATAGAACTTGGTATCTGGAGCCAGACTCTCCTATTAGATTGGATTTGACACAGACTGATTTTTTACCAGATACTGCTTCCTTCAAAGATGAAGGATAAATCTCTCTTGAAAGGATGGGTTCTATTATAGAGTTCCCTAGATATTCAGAAATGTGGACTTGGAGGATTTAGGTATTGTGCATGCAGCTCCATCACTGTGTGCCCTTGAGGGGCAGGGCTAACTACCTGTTCTGTCCTTGTGAGGATGTGTTTACTGTATCAGACTAAGGTTGAAGTTTGGTATTTCTGTGGCAGAGTGTGAAACCTCCTTGCAGTAACAGGCAAACACTGTTGTAGGTGTTTTGCTCAGTGGTTTTTACTATGTATTATTCAGTGGTGTACCTTATATGCCTTTGCTTGAGTATGTCACGGAAACAGCTGGAGTATCCCTATTCCATATAGAATTGATATGTTAATGCTGTTAGTGGTAATAGCACTGTAAGCCTGAAGGTTCTGTTTTCCTGTAGAGGTGTCTCATGTTCAAATCAGAGGTGCTCTGGAAAGGTGGGTAGGATGATGGTTTGAGAGATGGCTTAGTCATGTCTCCTTTAAACATGTGTCTCTTTTCTTGCCAGGTTTTCGATAACTATGCTGTAACAGTGATGATTGGAGGAGAGCCTTACACCCTTGGCCTCTTCGATACTGCAGGTGAGAAACCAAGTGCTTGTGCCTTTGTACTTGACCAAGATTTACCTGAGGTGATGTTGAACGTGAAGACATACAGTTGAGGTTTTTTTGTTGAGATTTTGTTTCAGTAGAAGGGGAAAATCTCTCTTGATTCTCTCAAGACAGAATGACTAATATTAGAACCTCTTAAATGTGTGTATGTTTCTGCATCCTTGATGTGGATGAAGTCAGGGTGTAGATTTCATAAGCCCTCTCACTGCTTGCTTTTAAAAGCTAAAAGTTTTCTGGCCTCTTGTTTAAGCTGCATCTCGGTTTTAGGCTGGAGAAATACGCAGTGATGAAACAGCTAAACATTGCTTTGCATGTGTGAAAAGTTACCAAGAAACAGTAGAAACTGGTTCACCTGCTGGATACTCAGTCCCTACTGCCTAATAATACTGAAGTGATGTGGCAGCAACTGGTATTGTAAACTCTTCTTCAAAAGAGCCCTTCTAAAGAGCTTAGTTCATAAGCTTTCATCTAAAATTGTCTGATATAATTTAATCTGTTTCCAACTGTGTTCTTACATGCATTATTAGTGTCTAATTTGATTAATGAAACAATCTTAGGTTTCCAGTTAAGCCCTATAGCTGTTAAAGAAACTTTCCTTTTTGGCCATCCGGTCACACTTCACCACTTAAGTTGGGACTGAAGCCTGTTCATAGTGGCAAGTCCAGTGACCCAGTGGAGGCTCACTTGATTCTCAGTGTGTACCACACTACACAGTCAGACAAGGTCTCCTTACTGCCTCGGCCCCAGGTTTCTCATAGATGTCTCAGGCATCCAGAGCCTTAAAATTTAATTGTGGTGCAAAACCAGAATAACAGCTTGAGCTAGTGCTTCTGGGAAGAGACCCTGCACAAAGCAAACTGTGAGCTTTGTGTGTGTGTGTGTGTGTATTCGAAAGTCTGGGAGCTTCCAGCTGAGTCCTTGGCTCCTGCTGTATCTTTGAATGTGCATCAGCTGGCTGTGCCACAGGTCCCCGGGCCCTTTGTTGTGCAGAGGGTCAGTGCCAGCTCCTCTGGGGCTCCCAGACACCCAGAGCTCACCCTGCAGCAGGCACTGCGTCTGTACCTTGAGCTGTCTGTATTGAATGTATTCTTCAGTATGGCTTTACTTAGCTCTCCATGTTCTCCTCCCAAATGTGATTTCTGTTCCTGTTATTGTAAGCTCCCTCGTTCATTGATGAGGATTTAGGCGGAAAACAGAGACTCCTTCCTGATGCATGTTGTGTGGTCTGCTTAGGAATCTTGGTGGTCCTACAGCAGTTCTAGCATTGCACAGTCCCTGTGTGGGGAGCTGTGTTGGGTCCTTCTCTGCCTGTTCAGCTGAGAGTTCAGACCTCTGAGAAGTGTGTGTAGTTATGCACATTTTCTGTTATCAACAGGAGCAGTGATCCAGCTAGTAATTGTGAAAAGTTACCAAATGACTTTAATGCATGTAGGTGACTCTGTGCACTTGTGAATATAAATGCTTTCTTTCCAGAGCTGGACTGCTGAGCGGAAAGTATTTGTTCTTAATGGTTGCCTGCTTTTTCTAAATAGCAGTCAGCACAGGTGACAAAATTTAGCAATGTATGAAACCCCTATTGCTAATTCTCAGATTAATACCCAAGTCTTTGTTTTGAGCTTGTACTTGGAAGACAGACTTTTGGAGTAGTCTGTTAATTGCAACAAGGTATTTTAGATTTAGATTAGATGCTAGGAAGAAATTCTTCCTTGTGAGGATGTTGAAGTGATGGCACAGGTTGCCCAGAGAAGGCTGTGGCTGCTCCTGGATCCCTGGAAGTGTCGAAAGCCAGTTGGCTGGGGCTTGGAGCAAATTGATCTAGTGGACGGTGTCCTTGCCCATAGCAGGGGGTGTTGGAATGAGATGAGCTTCAAGGCTCTTTCCACCCCAGACCGTTCTGAGACTATGATTCTGGTCAGTGCTCATTCCTCTGTATCCAGCCAAGCACAGTAGACAGGAGAGGCTGTCTAGATTTCCATCTTCAAACTATAGGTCTTCTCCATTAAGATGTTCCAGCTGTTGTGTTGGCCCTTCAGGATCTTGTAGGTCTTTCTCCTGTATGATGAATGAGACGGCATTAGTTGGAATCTGAGACATTTTAAACAAGTGTTTCGGATTTCGTTGCTGGTAATTGCAGCAGTTTCAGTGCCAAATCTGGTTTCTAAAAGCAGTGCTGCTGAATTGGGCAGGAGGAGGTTTAAGAATGAAATTGGACAGTCAGGCTGGTGGATCAGTGGTAATGGTGCCTTGCAGAGACTGCATGCCCATAGGGACTCAAAGGGAGGAGGCTGGCTTCTTCCAAACACAGCCCATGCTGGGACTTGGGTGATGTTTTAGGGGAATACTGCTGGGTGGCCAGGTCACAGTCGTGTACCAGCAACATTCTCCTCCTCATGCCTAGAGACACTTTACTGAGTACTCACAGCATAAGTCACAACATTCTTGTGAGCACAACTGTTTCTTTCCCCCCTCCAAAGAACAGGTGTTTTTTTGCAGGGTAATGAAATTTGATGGCATAATACTTATAATGAATGGACTAGAGGACCTCATCTCTAACTGGATCGACTTTCTGCTACTTTCCTTTTATAACTGAAGAGAGTCTTATGCAGTCCGAGGGTGTTAGGTGTTTGATCTCAAAATGTATTGGAGGCTTCCTGTGACTTTCAGCAGCTCACTGTTACATAGCAACTGAATGAATTCTGGATTTGAAACATAGATTTTTCAAATGTTTGAGTTCATTATAGGCTTGGCTCTTTGCTTAAGAGTTAGGATTAATCACAGCCATGTTATTGTGATGAAATGTGCATTCTGACTCCCTGTAAAGGGGGGGCAGGATTTTGTTGTCTGGGTCTAATACGGTGTTAATTTCCTCCTCTCTAGGTCAGGAAGACTATGATAGATTACGACCCCTCAGCTATCCACAGACAGATGTATTTCTGGTCTGTTTTTCAGTGGTCTCTCCTTCTTCATTTGAAAATGTGAAAGAAAAGGTTGGTTGAACTCTGCATGTAAACAGAGCTGCTGAAGTATGTCAGGAGTTATCTTGGGTGGTTAGTAACAACAAATGCTGTGTTTCTTCTGTATTTAGTGGGTACCTGAAATTACTCACCACTGTCCAAAGACTCCTTTTCTGCTTGTTGGGACCCAGATTGATTTAAGAGATGATCCCTCAACAATTGAGAAACTTGCCAAGAACAAGCAGAAGCCCATAACTCCAGAGACTGCTGAAAAGCTGGCCCGGGACCTGAAGGCCGTGAAATACGTGGAATGCTCTGCACTTACGCAGGTAAGGGTTGGTCTTTGACCATTTTTGCTTGCTTTTATTCCGTACTTTTTTTCAGTTCCAGGGAAAACCAACTCAGTGTGGATGTGAAGGGATGTAAGCTGTGTTTCTTCTATTTACAGTGTAGCTTTCTCCTTGTCATGTTGTTCTAAGGCACAGAGAGTTGGCAGTGGTACAGAGAAAATCAGCCTGTGTGGTTTAGGCCTAGTGTGGGTGATGGAGGAGGATGTGCTTACTGTGTTTGCTTCTGTGCTGGAGAAAAATGACTGTTAAAAACATAGAAGGTACATTATGGACAATAATTGGGTTGGGACACAGAGTGCACATCGCTGCTGAAACAAGCAGGCAAAGGAAAAAGAATGCCTCTCATTAAAGTTAATGCTGGTACTTTGAAGACTGGAAACCTTCACAGCTGAGAGCTGCCTTCTCTTCCTTTGCAACTGGTGGTGAGCTGTTTCCTGTGTCCTTCCTTCAGACAGAAGTTCTGTTAAAACAGAAAGTAACAGTTAAATAGTTCTTAAGACAGTTCTTACATCATGTTTCTAACATGTGAATGTGAGTCAAAAGCCAAATAAAGTAGCTGATTTGAGAGCAAGAAGCTCAATTATCTTTTCCATTTCAGTTAGGAATACTAAAATTGGAGCCATTTTCTGGCTAGGTAACCTGTTACCTTGACTTTGGATGCTCTGGGAACTTAATCCTAGGTTCTTATTCTTGCAGAATTGACTATAACACTTTGAACAACTTCCTTAATGCTGGTCTGTAAATAATTTGTTCCTCTCTGATGTGCATGGTACCAGGGGTGCACAGTATTAATATCAAGCCTGTCACTCTTTCCAGTTACGTTGTGCATTCATCTCCTTGAGCACAAAACTATTACCAAACTTCACAAATCCTGAAGTTCTACTTATCTTGTTCCTTTTTCCCAGATTGCATGTTTACTCTTCCATTTAAAATCCTCAGGCTTTTTTTGTAACAAAGATTTGCCTGGGTGTCTCCTGTGAAGGAAGTGGCTTTGCTGGAGTTGTGCAGGACACTGTCACTGGAAGTGGTGTGGTGAGGCATACTGCTGTTCATCCTGGGAATCCCTGATCAAAAGGTGGTCTTGGGAATCCCTGATCAAAAGGTGGTCTTGGCCATGCTTCCTAACTGCCCACAGGCAAGCTGAGGACTGTTTATGCTTGAGCTGTAGTTTTTCTTGGATCTGTTCAGCCCCAAAATACTGGTTTAGATGGTGTCTGGCACAGCCTGAATGCTGCTGCTAACTAGATGGTAGAACCTGCTAGTTGGGTAAATACCTGCCAGGGCCTCTGTTCTGTATTGCTCTCTGAGACCCTTTCCCTCTGTATCTTTGGGCTTGCTTTGGGCTTGAGCTTGTGTCAGCTCAAATTGCATGGAATCACTTAGAATTACCAGAGCAAGAGTTGATATGACAAAAAATGTCAGTGTTTATCCATTCTTTATATTTCCAGGTAGACTAATCTGGATCTGTTGCAGTGAACAACTTTATGCACTTGGAAGCTCAGCCTGAATTTTCTTCCAGAGTGTTAGTGCTTGTATACTAAGTGATGATTTTAGGAGTCAGGAGTTACCTAGGAGGAGGATTCAGAAGCCTTCTCACCTGGACAACTAGTTGGTTTGCATCTGCTCCATTCTTCTCCCTTCATTTGTTGTTGAGTCACAAAATACTTTTCCCTGGGTCTGTCATCCATAGCTGGTGAACAGCAGTGTAACTGATCTGTAAAGGGTTGTGTGGAGTTCCTGCAGTGATCTCACTGGCAGCTTGCTGAACACAGAAGGCAGCTGCTTCCCTGGCCTGGAGGGTTATTTTCCTACCTGCAAGGCAATGTTACAGTAGCTGATTTCAGCTGAAGTAAGGCTCAACTGGGTATTCAGTCTCTCTTTGCTTTGGATGCTGTCTGTGCAGTTCACGTCAGCAGTCCGGGGTGTTTTTTTTCTTCCCAACTAATTTACAAATTACTTTGACGCCACAGTAGCAAATACTCATAGAATCATGGAGCTGGCATTATTCTTTTTTGTACTGTGTGAGTAATGAGAGGCTGAGTTTTTAAGTTTTTTTTCTGTAAAGACAGAGTATCTTCTCCCCAAGTTTGGATAACTGCTCTGTTGGAGGGCCAGTTCTATCCCCCTTTCTTCAGATTGTGGAATCCCTTTTTGTGATGAAGGCATTTGCAGTGTTTGTCTTCAGCCTTTCTTTACAAAGTGGCCCAGTGCCACTGTGACAAGTAGGTGAGACTTTGCTGTTAGGAAAGGGTGACTGACAGATTGCAGCTACAGTGATTGTTACTTCTGTTACTCTTGGGTACAAGTGTGTGGACTTTCTGAAGCCCCATCCTGGTACCTCACACCAGAGAGAATGCTGAATTTAGTTTCTTTTTCCTCCTGATGGTGGCTTGCCAGTTTTGACACAGATATGTAAAGTGCTTTAAGCTGTCCATGGACAGAGGAGGCCTGATCTCCACCTGTTTCCAGTGTAACACAAAAGTCATGATTTTAACAGGCCTGTGGTATTGAACACAGTTTCTTCCCTTCATGTTGTTACTCTTGGTCATTCAGGCTTTTAACCCTGGTCCATTTTCACAACAGTTTTGTCCCAGTCCTTTTTATTATCCTCTTCTCTTTTTTGCTAGGTCCTTCAAAATAATCCCAAATTGTGTACTGCTCAACAAATTTCTCACAGGCAATACAAAAATAAGAGGAGTCCCTGAAGAGGAGAACTTAAGTAAAAGTGTTTTCTTGACTCTTGCCCTGCCTCAATTCTTAATCTATGTAACAGTACATAATTGATTTTATGCTACAGCCTTATTCTCACAGAGAAATTAAATTTAGACTTTTTAATTTTAGACTTGAAATTTTAGACTGTTTAGATTTCAGAGGCATTATTTATTGGAAGTCTTTAGCTCTTTTGTGAGCCTGAGTTGCAGCTCACTTAAAGAAAAAGAAAAATTGCTTGGGAGGATGTACAGATTGTACATTGTAGTTTCCTTAAACTATTGTTCTTTCACGTATAATCTTGCATGTTATATGATGGCCATAAATGCTTCCAGATGGCACTGCCTTAGAGATCTCCTATGTATGTGCTTCAGTAAAATACAATTAAAGACCTTCTAAAAGGGTATATCCAGTATAACCTGTAAGGGAGAAGCCAGTTACATTTGAATGACCTTAAAAGAAGTCTAAGTGTTGCAGTTGTTTACAGGATGTAATTGAAGCTTTTCTGTTTGTCTTCAGCTGTCATAAAGCAGTTCTTCTGAATTTTTGAAGGGTGCACTCATGACAGTAGATTTAGGCGAGTCCAGTTAGCAGAAACTGAGCCAAGTTTCACTTCTGGTGTGGTGTGTAACTTGGCCGAGTTGGGTGGGAGTGGTAGTGCCCTGTGCTGTTCCTGTTGTGCTTACAGCAAATGCAGCTCATACTCCGTGCTCCAGTATAACCCCTGCAGAGTCCTGCAGCTCTGTGACTGCTTTTCTGGTGTTGGTTCCCGATTGTTGCATTCATAAAGCTGTTCCTGTCTTTCTGTGGTTACACTTGCTTTGGCAACTAAACTGAATAACTGAAATGCACCATTTCCATGCTGGCTCCCAGTGTCAAGAGTAGCACTGGTAAGGTATTGCATCACTTCTAAAGACAGAGTTAGTGACTGCCAGTGATGATGGCTTACCAGGGTGGTCCTGCTTCCATCCCAGAATGTGTTCCCAGCCATTTGGAGACCTTCAGTTATTCAGGGGCTGAATTCACAAAGAAGAGGAGTTGTTTGGAGCCTTTGCTCTGGACCTGCTGAGTTGGGAGCAATAGTCTGTGCATCCGAGGTGTTCACTTATCCACAGTGGGTGATGACAAAAGGTTTAACTGACCTTTTAGGTCCCCCTGCTGGGGCAAACTGCTGTGTGCTTGATTTATTCACCTGTAAACTCCCTCAGTGTAGTTCAGCAGTGGAGTGGAAACCATCACCATTTGTGTGGCCCCCTCCCCCATGTTCTTGTGTTTGTGCCTCTGCCCTTCCGAGTGTTGATTTTGTCCGACTTGGCCTGTCATGTGTTCTGTCTCTGTCATTGACTTCTGGGTTATCTAAATGAGATTTTCTCCTGGGAT
The DNA here is from genome assembly GCF_014805655.1 of Passer montanus. Classification (NCBI taxonomy): domain Eukaryota; kingdom Metazoa; phylum Chordata; class Aves; order Passeriformes; family Passeridae; genus Passer; species Passer montanus. The sequence goes on from NW_024362605.1 coordinate 103,165, forward strand.
CTACTTTGTTTTTTTGCAAAGTAAATCTGTTTACTGCCTCTGTGAATTCAGCCTGCTCCTGAATGCTCTTTTGTATCTGCTTGTTTTTCTCTAATCCTCTAACCTGGCTGCTGTTTTTTCTCCTCCCCTCTGTCTTGTAGAGAGGTCTGAAGAATGTGTTTGATGAGGCTATCCTAGCTGCCCTCGAGCCTCCGGAAACTCAGCCCAAAAGGAAGTGCTGTATATTCTAAACTTTCTTCTTCCCCTCTTGCTGCTGCTTCCTCTGTCCCACTACTGTAGAAACCTGGTTAAAAATGAATCAAACCACCTTGATTGAAAGCTGTTGTGCCTGCTTGCCATCTTAGAGCAACCTCTGTATTAGCTCTTGGACTGAAAACAGTACTTGAGATCTTTAGTAAAACATTGTGACTGTGGAACGTGAACTGGACTCGCTTAACTCCCTGCTGCTTGGGTTGCCAGGTGTGACTAGCTTTATAATTCAGGCTGTCGGGGGGGGGGGGAAGGATTTGGTTACATTGTTATTTAAAGAACGACCAAAAACCTAAGAGATTATGTTTGATCTTCCTGAATCCAGCTGGAAGAAACAATGCGTGTGTTTTCCATTTCTACTTGTGACTCTTAACTGTATTTGCATGACAAAAGTACCTGAACTGGTGATCTGCAAATGATGCTGTAAAGTGAAGGGTTTTCTGCTTTTCCTGTGTGCAGTGAGATGTTTGCTGTTGCTTTGGCTGTCTGTGCTTTAGTGGAGTATCTGTCAGTCCTTGGGGGGAAGGAAATATCGATGTACTTGCTATGCTTTATGAACTGTTAAAATTTTTGCTTTCACTAACATGGTAGAGCTTTTCATTTCAATAATAGATCCTTAAAGCCCGTTACTGTAAGATGTAAAGCTGCTGCTTACTATCGTGCTTCTGATTTTTATTGTTTTAAGGAAAAAACATCAATTGTAGCTTGTCTTTAAATTTTGAAATTAAAAATTGCAGTTGTTTGTATAAATGACTGATGAAACTTTATTCAAGTTGCATTTCCTGGCTCCAGTTTAATCCTTAACAGAGTGTATGGTACCCCTCTCTACTCCTTCCAGCTTGACTTCTCTGCTACCATGGCAGCTTCTGGGCTCTGCCTGGCTGCTTCTAACCCTGGGGTGTTTAGGGCTGGATGCCCGACCAGAGCATGTACCGGACAAGGTTATAATTGCATACTTACCTTGTCTCCTCCACTGACACGCAGGGGTGTGTTGTTGCAGGCATACTCCAGGTTGAGTTCTTCCATCTGAATGCAGCACTTTCTACTTTGTCATTAGCATGTGAAATATGAGTAGCCAGTTACTCATAAAAGTTGCCTGAAGGAAATTACTTTGGTGCACATGTGTGCATGTGAGGCACACTGGTCTGCTCTCTGGGGATTAGTTGTCTTGTTCTGAAAATTAAATACTCTGCTCAGAAGCTGCTGAGAGCTGCTCACTGGGCAGGCAGGCTTTAGGGATGGCAAATCTCCATGTGTCCTTAGAGGGGTGTGGCTGTCACTTGGCTTTCTGGGGTTTTGTTTGTGTGAAAACTCAAAAATGAGACTGCCCCTTTCTCTCTTTGCCCCTTTTCAGAAAGGCCTAAAGAATGTATTTGACGAAGCGATATTGGCTGCCCTGGAGCCTCCGGAGCCGAAGAAGACTCGCAGGTGTGTGCTGCTATGAACGTCCCTCCACAGCCCCTTCTGCAAAACTGATGTTTGATGTCATACTAAAAGCAATGTTAAAATCAAACTAAAGATACAAATTTTAAAATTTGTTTTTGCAATAATGACAAATGCCCTGCACTCCCATCTGCCCCACACGATCCCTGTGTGAGATGAGAATGTTAGTGTTTATTCCCCAGTGCCCCCTCAATTCACTTAAACTAGTTAATTTGAGTGATTATGTATTATCAGAAGACACTGATCATTACTAGTTTTTTTATTTTGTTTATTGTTTCTAATTTTTTTTGTTTAACATCGAGGCATGCTCAATGACTTTTTCTATAACAGACTAATTTTAGGCTGTTTAATTGAGGTCTTGCCCCTTATGCCAGTGTGGCAAGACTTGGTTCTGGTTTCTAGACCTCGTAGGGCTGTTCTGCAGCCTCCAGCAGCCTGGGTATGAGCAGACTTCAGTCAGGAAAGCAAACTGTCCCAAGCTGGTGCTCCTCTAAGAAGGATTGTAGAAATCTTCTCTAAAGTTGCCTTGTATCTTTTTGCCCTGGCTTTTTAATTGTGCAGGTAATAAATTCATACCTTATCCTCTAAGCTATGAAGCCTTAGGAACAGGAGAATGATTTTCTCTGGATGCACCATCAGACTTGAGACTAACTTGCCGGTCTCTTCCTTAATCTTTGCCATCATAATCTTTTGGCTCGTGCTGAAGAAATAACTGCACCTTTGGAAGCACGCCTAGTTGGGTCAGTTGGCTTTTAATGAATCTACCTTCTGCCAATCCTTAAGTATTAGAGAAACGCTTACAATGACCAGCACATACACTGCTGCTTGGACACCCTGAAGGGACCTGGGATGTGCTACAATGGGTTTTGGAGCTGGCTCTGATGGTGCATCTCTTGCTGGATGGCTTGGCATCCATTGGGGAAAGGTGGAGAGATAGACCTGTGTCAGTTGAAAAGAAGTGCAGGGAGGGGCTTCTGGTGTTTGGTGTGACACCATATTGGGACCAGTTGAGGGAACCCCTTTTTCTGCATTTTGCTCATGAGTAACCTTGAACCTGTAAGAGGGGCTCCGACCCCTGAGGATCATGTGCAGTGTCTCTACATAGACCATCTGCAGTATCATAAGGATTTTACCAAAAATATATTTTGGTTTGCAAATTCAAAAAAAATTAAGACTTAGGGAATCTTCTCCATCTTCCACAATTTCAATTTCTTGTAGACTCATTAGTGTTGAAAAAATGCTTTTTCATGTCTAAGTTCTTTGTATATGCATTCTTTTCAGATGTATTAAAGTATCTTCACAAGCCTGCCTGAGGGTAGTTATTTCCTTTGCCTTTCTCCTGAGTGTGAAGGATTTGTACATATGGCTTTTATTCCTTGTGAGCCCCCCTCTCCTCCTTGTGAGCTAGCTCGGGTCTTTATTTTCTTTATGTTTAATCCATGTCAGTCTGCTTCTGGCCTCAGTCCTGTCAAAATCGCTCTAGTCTTTAATGCAGCATCTTTGCTATCAGACCCCATGAAGAAGAGGGTTCGGTAGTTCTTAAAGAAAGAAATACTCAGTGTGGATGCTCCCAAATAGTAAAAGCTGGCTTTTGGGGCTTATTGGGTTCCTGAGCCTCTTCTGTCAAGAAATTTCCTGTTGTTCCCTGCTCATGGGTGGATAGCAGAAAGCCTAAAGGGACAAATGATGTCATACCTATCCCAAAACTGGACACACTTCCTCCCACCTTTTTGTTCATGCTTGAGAAGAATAGTGAAGTCTTACACTGTTGACAATAACTTCTATTATTAAAGCACATTAGAAAGAACCTCACTTTTCTTTTAAGAAGATGATTTTTGGGTACTCTAATCCCGAATTTTAGTGTAAAATGTGTATTTTTTCACTTTTCATAGTGATTAGTGCTGCTGGTCAACTTTGCAATTCAGTTTTAATTGCTGAGGTTTGGCTGGAACTCTGGGCTTCCTGGAGAAGGTTATGCTGGTATGTGTTGGTGGCTGTTCTTACAGTTTATTCACCTTGTAACAGCTAATCCTAATTCCTGTGTCTAAAGCCAACAGCAAGACCAAGGGATTGCCTGCAGGAAACTGCCTTTGGTGTGGAGGGAGAACCCTTATGACTTCTTCAGGTTTACCCTGTCAAGCCTTTTCTATCTTGGATATGTCAATAAGTGGTCCCTCTGCATATATCTTGATTGCAGTGAGCTGTGCCGGTCCTTTTGGCCAAGCAATAAAGTCTGTTCTGTTGAATCAAGGCCACAAGGTTAAAATTGGCTCTGGAGGGAATCCGGGAGGTGCTAGATGATGGAAAAACATACTTTTCAAGGAGTAGTGCTGTTTCCTTCTTCCTAGTGTTGCATTAGCTTTGCAGAAGTCTGATAGGTCCCTGGATCTTCTAGGATATAGCTGTCCCAGGCCTGTGACTGGTTAAACAAGCTCAAACAGCTCTCATGCTGTTTCACACTATGCCTGTTTTTTTCTGGAGTGTGGTGGAGAGGTTTGCCTGAGGCTAGGTGTGTGAGATGTACTCTCTCTTGCCAGGTTGTTGAGTGAGCTCTGTGGTGACTGTCTTCCTTCCCTTATGAAAGCATGAAAAATTGTCAAAAACAGGCAAATGCACCACTTGCTTCCCCTTCTGGAACTGCCGCTTTCAGCTACTGCATTTGAGAGTACAGAGCTTGGACGCAGTTGGCAATGTGTGGCACTTTTTTTGTCCTAGAATGGCAAACCAGTCTGTAGTGTGAGCTGGGATTTCCTCACGTTACTGACAGAGGATTTTCTTCTGCAGATGTACTTGTGGCTAATGGCTGTTGTCCTCTCACCTGTGAGGGCTACTGAGGTACCTGCAGCAGCTCATGTGCACAAATAGGACATGAGGTTTGGACTGGCTACTTAACCAGCTGCTACATAAACTCCCGGAATCCCAAACTGGTTTGGGTTGGAAGGAACATGAAAATCCATCTCATTCCACCACCTCCCATGGGCAGGGCCACCTTCCACTACACTTGGTAGCTCCAAGCCTTGTACAGCTTGGCCTTACATGTGCTAATGGGGTCCTGTGTAATGGGCCAAACATTTCTGATGGGAAGATGCCTGAGAATTGTATTAAGCTTGGTCTGAGGGCTGCATGGAGGCTGAAGAGCAGCTTTGTGTTTTATTGGCTGGGACACTGCAATTTCTTATTAAAATTTTTGGGTTATTCATATAAGTCTTTTACTAAACACCCACTTCTTCCTGCACAAGGATTAAGTTTGTAATTTGAGGGTTTTGGTTGGCTCTCATTGTGAACCACTAGTTCCTAGTATTAATCAGGTTCTTGATTCTGTTGGCTACTCAAAGTAAGTGGCACTTGATCAGCTGGTTGTTGTTTCTGAAGCAGGAATCCTCTCTTTTCCCTGTCTGGGCTGTGTGTTCCCACACATCCTTCACATCAGTTCCATCAGCTCTTGTACAGGGAGACAGTTACATTCATTGCATGGAAATGTGACATCTTGCACAATATTTTCCTGATGAACTAGTGGACCTTGTTTTTCAGGGTCAAGCTGATACCAAAAAGAGAGTGCAAGGTAGGAGGTAGGAGAGCAAATTTGCTGTAGAGGGTTAGGGAGTAGGTGGGAGCATGCCCACAGTCTGACCACTACAGCTATGTCAGGTAAACTCCTGTGTGCTGTGGTGACAAGCAGCATGAATCAGTTTGTTTTCCCACTATGCTGTTGTCAATGGAGCCGACATACAGAAATCGAGGACTAAATATAGAAGTAGTTAATGTGGAGAAACACCTTGCCTCTTGTAGGGGACATACTTGCACCTGAAATCCAAACCCAGACACTGGACTCTTTGGTTGATTACTGTTGGGAAGAGTGCTCCAGGGCAGCAGTTGCTTTCCTGAGCAGAAGATAATTTTAAGCATACCCTAAGCTCAGTCCCTCCCTTGCTGATTTAGATGGTATATGAAAATTTTCCACTGTATATAAGATGATAAACAGCTAATCCTGCTGTTTCTGTACCTTCTGGTGCAGACATAGACTCTGCATGGCTGCTGTAATGCGAACTGGTGCTAAGATTGTATTAAACTGGTGGCCGTTTTTTCTCTACAAGCTTTCCTTTGCTCTGCTATCATGTTGGAGTCATGAGCCTTTTTTTGCTCTCCCTTGCCTGTTTGCCTGTGGGGCAATGGGAAACTGTTATGCCATGGAAGAAATGGTACTGTTGAACATCAGATGCAGTGAGGGTCATTTTTACTGAAGTGTTTGGGAGATCAGTGAGACTGGCTGCACTCTGCCACTTTCCTAAAAGGCAGCTTCTTTGGTCAGCTGTGTTCTTCACTCCTCTCCTTCCCAGTAATGTGCTGGGTATTATACTAGTGTGTGGCCCTAATTAAAGTATGGGGAGGGTATCAAGTAAGTAGAAATGGGCACATTTGATAGGACCTCTGAGAGAAGAGCTTTCAGGAGCAATGGCATCTTCCCCAGCACAACTGAGTCACCCAGGCTTCTGAGTAGTTGGTTTCATGGTGTTACACGAACCTGTCATACACCCTCAGTTAGCTGCTGACTGTGGCCTTGAAGGGCTTTCTGAGGATTGTGTTAGTTCATCTGACGTGGGGTGGTTCCCTTTGTGCTTCAGTGTCTCTGCCTCGATGATGTGTGTCTGCCCTTCCTTTCCTAAGGGGCTCTCAAAAAGGAGATTTGACAGAATGGAGCTATGGAGCTGGTTTAGTGTTACATTGGATCGATGTACAAATCTCCCGAGTTTTCTGTCCTTTATGTGCTCTATTTCACATCCTGGAGTGGTTTTGTAGTGTGCTACTGAGATTTGCACTAGGTGAAATGTAAGTGGGTATTGCCCTTTGGTAGAGAATAGAATTTGGGTCATTGGGGCCCAGCTGGAGGGAGTTTGAAGGGCTCCCAAAATCTCTGTTGCTGTTGGGTTGGTTTTGCTTGGTGGATCTGCTCCTGCTGCCTCTGCTGCTTGCTGCTACACACAGTTAAAAACAGACCAATGATTTTGTCATGTTCCCAAGAGACAGCAGTGTCTTCTGGTACTTGGCCGCCATCTAGGTCTCGATTTGCAGATGGCAGCAGCTGCCTCCTTTTAAAACCAGACTCTGAGTGGTAATTGCAAGAGCATTGTCAGCACTGACCTGACCCAGCCTTCCTGCTGCCTTATCTTGTGTTAACCAGCTTCTTCTCTCTCTTCCTGTCTGACTCTTTTCCATGGGGTGCTTCTGGGGTGCTGTGCTTGGAAGGTGTCTTACTTTGCTTCCCCTGGCTGCCCACATTCTGCATCCTCTGAAGAACATTCCTCAGTATTGTTCTTTAAGAAGATCAAGCATGACAGAGGAAATTACTGCTTCAAAAACTGAAAAGAATAATCCTGAACTGATTAAACTATAAATAAACAAGTTCTAGCTACTGAAGTGCGCTTGTGAATTTCTACTAATTTTGTCACCTTGGTCCCATTGGTGATCTGTCCCTTCAGTGGGCTGAATCAGTTCCTGGAATTGAGCCTGGGAAAAATGCAACCATGATCTGGGAGTTGGCTGGAGCTCTCTCTGAACTTCTGCCCTAAATGACTTGTCCAGGATTGCACAAGAACCTGGGAGCATTGATTCAGGCTGGAGCTCAACAACAAGGTTATCTTAGGTAGAGATCCTGCTGCCCTGCCACAAACACGCCGGCAAGTCCACAGCTCCTCCCTCTTTTTCCTTTGGAAGCTGGTGTTGACCTACCAATTTCTCGCTACACTGAGGTGAGGTGAAAATACAACTTATCATGGGTTTAGGAAAAAGGCCTGAATGCAAAATAAATTGACTTAGAAGAGATGGAGGACTTACAGAGGAGCTTGGATGAGTGACAGGGGAAATCCTGATCTGCATCTGGACTTCTGTCTGTGTATTTTTTTAGACCCATCCTGATGCTGCTACCTTCTGCCTACTGCTCAGCTTTGGAAGAGGGTCAGAGTAAGCAATGGGGTATATTTATCTGATCACCCCCTAACACAGTGGTCCCTGGAAGTTAGTAAATTTACTAACTTATGCCAGGGAGGTTTTTGGCTTGAATTGTCAGTGTGAGCCCTGTGAGCTAAGGACCAGCTGAACACATTGCCCTGTGCAATGTGTTCTGTCTGGTCCCTGGCACTTGGCAGAAGGCTTTCTTGAGGCATAGATGGGAGGGCAGCTCCTGGCCCCTGGAGGGCAGTGTGTGTGCTGGGCTCTTTTCAGTTCCTGTGGTGCAGTAGCTGGGCAAGGGGAATGCTCAGCAGTGGAACATTTCACCTTGTGTGCTTGTCTGTGGTGCGTTTCCAGCTGCCCTCTGGTGGTTTGCGACAGAAGGGCTGAAATTGGAATTTGGCCCATGTTCGTGGCGTCACATGCTCGTGAGAGCCTCCGCAGCCAATGAGACCTTCCAGAGCTGAGCAACCCTTGGAGCGGGAGCCCACAGGGTGGGGCCCGGTAGGCTCGACTCAAGCAGCCATCCGGGCCTCCTGGGTGACTTGCAGTGATGCCTGGGTCCTGGTGCTGCTAATGAAGCCTGATGAGGTGCTAAACGAATTGACTGTAAGGGTCATACAGGTTGAGTCCTGCATGGGAGTTGGCCTCATGTTCCAAGGTGAGAGGGTGGAGTTCTGAAGCAGGAAGATGAAGACTGAAGTCTCTCCACGAGGTGTCTTCATGGGCTCGGGTGAGAAATTGGCTTGAGCTCTGAAGCACAGATTTGCCATCACCTTTAATCTCTTGCCATTGATATTAGTGCTTGAATAAACTACATAAAATTAAACTAGATATATAATGAGTTCCTGACCTTTAGTCTTGGTGTATGTGTGAAAATACTTCTGTTAGTTTTGAATTTCCAGCTATTCCTTGGTTTGAATAAATCAGGACCCTGCTGAGGGTTGCGTAGGGCAGCCTGGGGTGACTGCCTGCACACAGGGGAGGTGTATGTGCATCTGCTCACCCTCCCTGTGACTCTGTGCTGCAACTCTTGGCCTGAAGTGGCTGTGTAAATGGCGTTTTCAGTGTGTGAGGGAGAAGCCTAAACTCCTTAATACATGGGATGTACTGGTCCTCTCTGTGCAGTCCTTGGAAATCCTATTCAGAGTTGGACACGTACTGTGTAGGGTTAGCATCACTTATTTTGGGGTGATGGTGTTCATGAAAGTCTACCTGTAATTGCATGGGGAGGAGAGAGGATTTCTTTCCACAGAGGGGAGAGGTTGGTTACTTAATCCAACACCCAGCTCTGGAAGGATGGCAGTGTTGGAAGCAGAATGCTGCATACGTCTTCCTTGAATTTAGTATAGCACCTAGGTCTAGGCTGCTGTCTCATGCATAGCTGTGACAACCTCCCTGTGCTCCCAACAACATAGTTACAGCTGGAGGGAGCTTACAGCAGGAGAAACACACCTCTTGGCCCTTCCTGGCCCTTTGGATCAGATTGGAGCAGAGGTTCCCTTGCCAGTAGTGAAGCCCATGGGTATCTTGCCCCCTCCTTCATTGTTCTGTGCTGGTTTGATGGTTTTCTTCCCATCAGGTGGGAACCGTCAAAAAGCCCTGTGCTCCTGATCTGCAGCTAGTCCTGGCTTGGATCATGTGTTTCCCAAATGTCCTCCATCCTATCTTTCACTGTTGGCTATCCAAGGTGAACTGGAGATGCTAGCACAATGCTGCACACTTCTCAGAACTTGTAGCAGGGTGGACTCCTTGATGGTTCCTGAGTTGTTGGCTGTCTGTCACCTGCCTGTGCCATTCTGGGCTGTGGACCTTCCTTATATCCCAGGGTCAGCCTGGGGTGAGAAGCAATTCCCTTTAAATGCAGCTGAGGCTAGTGGGGCAAAACTCAAATGATTGGAAGCTTGCAAGAGTTGAGACCTGATGTCTCCCAGGCAAGGTAAGTGACTGCTTTGGATCTCAAGGAGTATTTCAGCCCCCTCGGCCATGGCCTGGCAATGCAGCCAACTCCTTCCTTCCAGCCTGTGCGTGCTGCGGAGGTGCAGGACTGTGCTGAGTCCACAGAAGATGCTTGGATATATGTGAGAACTTACAGCATGAAAAAGGCTTGTCCTGGAAACCTGCTCTAGCTTCTTCCCTTCTCTTGTGGAGAGTCTGAACTGGGCATCACTTTCAGAAACTACTGAGGCATCATTCTAGCAGCCAAGAGGCTTGCTTCCTGTGAGCCTGGTGAGCTCTGAGATCTGGCCATGCCTGACCAGTTCTGTTGCAGAGAAGCCACTTTGTTTTTTGGAAAGCAGAGCAGGCAGACACAAGAGAGCAGGGGCATGGGCTGGGGCAGCTGTCATGGGGCTGTGTGGTTGTTCTCTGCTTTTATCCAACACGTGGCTTTAAAAGACATTGGCAGCCCACTCTGGAGTGCAGCATCCCTGGCTTCATTCCTGGTGGTGACAGTGCTGGGATATGTAGGTGGCTGGTAAGGTCACTGTTCATGGCAGGGGACACTCAGGAACTGAGGGGGTTGTTACAGCAGATCATGTAATCCTAAAGTTGTTTGGGTTTGAAGAATCCTTAAAGAGAATTTAGTTCCAATCCTCTGCCAGGGACAGGAATACCTTCTACTGGACCAGGTTTCTCCTGTCCAACCTGGCCCTGAGAACTTCCAGGAATAGGGCAGCCACAGCTTGTCCAGGTCCCTGGGGGCATATAGCCCTACTTCAGAGCTGGAGTCTCTTGAGCCAGCAAAGGGTTAGGTAACAAATATTGATTCAGCCATGACTGTCTGGGGTTGGATCCTGGTGGAAGATAAGGTCTGCTCAGTTTTCCAGGATTGCTGTGTGACAGGAACTGGAGCTCAGTGGCTCCTATAGAGCAAATCAGAGATTTGTGAGCACAACTGGTATGACATGGGACCCTTTACTCACTGTTGGGGTTTCCTGTGGGCAGGACACTCTTGTCCTGTGTTGCCTCTGTTCACCTCAGCTCACAGAAGTGTACACCAGTAACTTGCAGCTTTCCAGGGATCTGCCTCTGAAGCACAAGGAAAAAGTCTTTTCCATGAAGCTGTGTTTCCCAGCTCATCATCCGCACCAGGCGCAGAGCTCCAGCAGTAAATCAGGTAGGTATTGATATAGGCATGGTATTTGCAGGGCTGAGGTGTTTTTTTGGATTTCAGGACAAAGAAATGAGCCCACCAAGCCCTAGTGAGGCTGGCTGGCTGGCTGGCTGTATGTTTTGCCTTGGGCAGATAAATCTGGGCTTCTGCACAGATTCTGGTGGTGGTACCCTAGCTCCAGGGATGCTGTGAGGCTGCAGGCTTTTTTTTACTTCCTTTGAAATAATGAAAAGACAAAGGGAAAACTGAAGAAAAATAAGTCTCCTATAGCAAATGAGGGCAAACTAAAAGGTGCTGGCTGATAGCTAAAGCTAAAATAAACCTTCCTCTTTCCTTGTATGATTTATTGATCACTGATTTGGGATGTGTTTGGATAACATGGGAATTTTGTCACTTTTGTGCAGTGGGCGAACAGTTAGAGATGGAGTTGGCTGCAGGAAATAATCTGGAATTTCTCGCTGCTGCTCAGCACATGTATCGCTGGGGCCTGTGCAGACAACCTCATCATGGGGTCCCCTCCTCTGGTCATGGGCCTTTACTTGGGATCAAATTCAGCATTTGGGCTGGTAGTTTTCCATTTTCCTGCCACGTGCAGGATGGCTGCGCCACCCCTGAGCTCCTTTTCTCCAGGCTGAGACCCCCCAGCTCCCCCAGTTGCTCCTGGTGTCCTAGAGTCTTTCCCAGCTCCATTCCCTTCTCTGGACATGCTCCAGCCCGTCAATATCTTATCTGTCATGAGGAGCCCAGAACTGACCCCAGGATTTGAGGCGGGGCCTCACCCCTGCCCAGCACAGAGGAACAGTCACTGCCCTGGTCCTGCTTTGCCATTGGCCTCTTGCCCACCTGGGCACACTGGCTCATCTTTGGCACCCCCAGGTCCTTTTATGCCCAGCAGCTTTCCAGACTTTTCTGCATGCCTGGATCACTGCCTGGGTTTGGTGTGACCAGAGTTCAGGAGCTGGCACTTGGCCTTGTGCAGTTGGCCTCGGCCCATCAGTCCAGCCTGTCCTGATACCTCTGCAGGGCCTTCCTGCCCTTCAGCAGATCCCACTCCCACCCAGCTTGTGGTGTTGGCTGTGACAGCACTACCCTGGCTGCCTGGGGTGGATTTTTGGGCTGTCACCACATAAGCACAGCCCTCCTGCCCTGATGGAGGTTGTCCCCAGCCATGTTCTCCCAGAGCTGGGCTCTCATCGGCAGGATGCTTTGCAAGGTATTGGTCCACCTCAGTGTCTTGCCTGCACCACAGAGCATCAGGGGGCTGAACGGGGACACCGCCGTGCCCCAGGCAGAGGTGAGTTCCGGCTGTCTCAGGACAGCCCATGTCAGGTTGTTCTGAGCCCACTAGATGGCAAACATGTAAAGGCTTTGGTCGTTCCTGGCCAGCCCGGTCCTTGGCTCCAGTGCCAAGAGGAGTTGGATTTCTTTTTGCTGATGCCGTCTGCACCAGCAGCCACCGGCTGCGAGTCCAGTGCAGTCATTTACATTTCCAGGTCCTTTGTGTAACATCAATACTGGGGCGTGCACTAACTGCTGAGCTGTTTACAGCTGTGCCGGAGCTGCAGCATCGGCTGAGCAAGCCACATCCAGCTGTGCTCCCATTGCTGCTGGTGTTGGTTTTGGCTTTCTCCGGATGAACCCAGCCCTGGTTAACAGAGGACCAGGAGGAAGAGGACAGAGGCTTGGGGGTTTAGTGGGATAGTTTGTTCCACTGACTATACTGAGCAGTTTGGGTTTTCCTGAGTCTCCCTAGCTGCTAAGCAAGCATATCCTCAGTGACTGCCCTGACACTGTGTCCCTGCTCAGTGCTTTACGGGCACAGTTCCCCTTGGGTACCCCGAACCAAGACCTTATTGCAGCCCATAGCTTCCTCACAAGGGGCAGTGGAAGGGCAAGCGCTGATTTCTGCTCTCTGGTGACCTGGTGACCCAGTGACCGGTGACCAGGTCTTGAGGGAATGGCATGAAGCTCTGTCAGGGGAAGTTAAGGCTGGATGTTAGGAAAAGATTCTTCCCCCAGGGGGTGGTGGGGCACTGAACAGGCTTGCCTGAGAATGGTCATGGCCCCAAGGTTGCCAGGGCTCCAGGAGTGCTTTCAGGCACAGGGTGGGATTGCTGGGGATGTCTTGTGCAGATTCAGGGGCTGAACTTGATATCCTTGTGGATGCCTTCCTGCTTAGGATGTTCCATGGTCCAGGGTGGGTAGAATGCTTCCCAGACACTCTGTCTGTCTCTGTAGGTGTTCCTTCAGTGCTGTCCCTTCTTGTCTTTAGCCCTGGTGAACCTGGGGTGGTTGGCCTCTTTGGTCAAAGAAACTGCTATAAGTTGGATGGGACAAACCTATCCGAAGGAGTACACTGCCAGCAGACCAGTTCCTCTCCCCAGCTTTGGCTCCAGGGCCTTTTGCCTTTCTTGCGTGAATGGAAGGTGCCACTTGAGTTTCCAGGCTGGGACTTTTCCTTTGCGGTTCAGTGAAAGAGCGGGAGCATCTTCTGTCTGCCGAGAGTGATGAAGCTGGAGTCTGCCAAGGTTTTATGAGACATGGAAGAGCTGCTGCCAGTTACAGATACTGGCCAGGGAACGTGGGGAACTGGCTGTTGCTGCAGCAGAGCAGGAGACTTGAGATGCCTGAATAATTCAGGAACTTGCTGGATGCATGTACTAAGATTCCTCTGAAAATCTCTCAAGACTTTAATCTGTATGATGAGAAACTGAAATACCTTTGAAAACCTGGCTGTGGTGTCTGACTGGAGCTTAGCTGTCATGATTAGAGAGCAGTATTACTCTGAAGATTGGATTATGTTACTTGATGGGCCTTTAGAAGTGTGAGTTTTGACCTTGTGCCCTGATCAAGCCTGTCCTGTTCCTCAGTCCTGTATGAAGACAGAATAGGCCATGATTTACCTGGGGCAACCTGGTCTGACTGTGGTGTATGTTCAGACACATTTGCAACCTTGGTAGGAAAGAGGAAGGGTCTGGGCCATGTGATGTGTCCACAGTGCTAGTGAGACCTGTGAAGTGCATATATTACTTGTGCCACCCTTCAGTGATGAACTTGACAGTGGATGCATAAAAGCCTTCGCATAGTGCTATGGGCATTTGCTTTTTCACAGTAATCCAGACTAATTTAGACTGGAAGGGGCCTTAAAGCTCATCTTGTTCCATTCCTCTGCCATGGGCCAGGACACTTTCCACTACACCAGGTTGCTCCAATCCCTGTCCAACCTGGCCTTGAGCATTTTCAGGGACAGCCACAGCTTCTCTGGGCAATATGTGCCAGGGTTTCATCACCTTCATGGGGAAGAATTTCTTGCTAATGCCTTATCTAAGCCTACTGTCTTTCAGTTTAAAGCCATTTTACCCTGATCCTTCCTGAGGTCCCTGCCCACTGCATGGTGCAGGCTCTGCCTCTGCAGTTTGATTCCTCGCTCAACCTCCCCTCATTCAACTGTCTTCCCCTTACTCTGCTCCCCTGTAGTTTCATCTTGCCTTGGCTTCAGCCTGGCTCCAACATGGGTTAATCTGTCAAACTGTTTCTAACAAGCCCACCCAGACAATGGATGATCATGGATCTCTGCCTTCTGTCCCCTCCTGTGACCTACAGCAGTTTAGGTTAGAAAACAATAGTCCTGTTCTAACAGACCTGATTTCATTCTCAGGAAGATTGCAGCTTTGGTTGTAAAGATAACCAAGTTTGCATAGAGGGCTCCAGATCTGCATAAGGTGCAATTTACTGTTGTGATATTTAAAACTTCTCCCAACACGCTGTGAGCTGAAGGTGCTGCTTGCTCAGCCTGCTGCTCCTGTTCTGTGGGGGGCCAACCTGATGAAGAGAGCAGGAAATGGCAGACACCCCTGCTGTGTTACTGAGGGTTAGCTGAGGCTGTGGCCTCCCTTCCCGAAGCACAGAGACACAGGACACTGCCTCTAAGGCAGAGTTTTAGGGTTGAAAGGGGATGGAGCACTGACCATCTCTGTTGAGGGGAGTTCCAGGGTGATTGCAGCTGCTGAAAACATTTGGAGCAAACTACGATGCCATTATAGCCAAGGATGATGTCCAGCGCCCTTTCCCAGCTTTAAATCTGTGGAAGGGCTTGTTTGTGTACTTAGAGATTCATTGCTGATGCAGTGATGCCGAGGTGGTGGTTGTGTTAGAGGTGGAAGTAGGTCTGGCTCCCACCTTTGATTCTACCTTGCCTGGTAGAATCACAGCTCAGCCCCAGTGCCCTGGTTTTATTCCAGCTGCGCTCTCCATAGGTGTCATGAATGAAGCCAGATTTCCAGTCCATTTCTTGCCTGTCCCCTGCTTCTGAGGAGGGACATCTATTTGTGTACTGATAATGGAGCCTCTGAGCTACAGCCATGTTACTCCGTGTCTTTGTGTGCTGGTTTTGGCTGGGATGGAGTTAACTGTCCTCATAGTGGCTGATGTGGGGCTGTGTTTTGAATTTGTGCTGAACACAGGGTTGATAATATAGAGGTGTTTTTGTTATTGCTGAGTGGGGCTTACACAGGGCCAGGGCCTTCTCTGCTTTTCCTAAGGCCATGCTGGGGAAGAAGTTGGGGTGCAGGGGAGGCTGGGAGGAGGCACAGCCAGGACAGGTGACTCAAACTGACCAAAGGGGTATTTCAGACCATATGACATAATGCTCAGTATATAAAAACTGGAGGGAAGAAGGAGGAAGGGGGGGGACATTTGGGGTTATGGCAGTTGTCTTCCCAAGTTGCTGTTCCACAGGATGGGGCCCTGCTCTCTTGGAAGTGTTGAATACCTCCCTGCCTATGGGAAGCAGTGAATTAATTCTGTTTTTCTTTGCTTGTGTGTGTTTTTTGTTTGGTTGCTTTTGGTTTCCCTATTGAACTGTCTTTATCTCAACCCATGAGTTCTCCAGCTTTTACCCTTCAAATTCTCTCTCCAATGCCACTGGTGGGGGAGTGAGCGAGTGGCTGCGAGGGGTTTGGCTGCTCGCTGGGGTTAAACTAGGACAATGTGCCAGATGCCTTTTATTACTGTCTTGGGTGGAGTTAGGAACTGCTGGAAAAGCAATCCAGGAAGTGCTGGAAAGCATGGTGCACCCTGCAGGTCCTGCCACAGCTGGAGCTGTAGGGGACGCTCCATGTGCTGTATGCACATTGCCAGACCCCCTTGTCTCAGCGCCAACCCCCAAGGCACACCAAGAAAGCTGGGGGGACCTAGGCTCCCTCCTGGGTACCTGAGCAATCCTGGAGCTTTGCATCAGTGATGCCTGTATCCAAAGACCAACACTGGGTCCTGGAGTCTTGGAAAATGAGAATAAATAAGGGGGAAACACAAAAGCAAGTGACACTGGAAGAGCTACTGCTGACTCCAGTGACCCATAGGCATGTCTTGGGACCAGGGTGCTGATTTGGGAGGGTCTGTGTTGTATTTTCATTCCTGGGAGCAGCTCAGGGAACCAGAGCTCTAGTATGCAGCTGGGTCTGTCAGTCTTTTGACACTGTCCTGTACAAAAACCCCCCGAATCTGCTTGCTGAACTTGCCAGCTCTGGCTCCTTGTGTGCTTCCCTTCTGAGGGCTGGTTGGAAGGCATGAGTATGGGCAGAAGGAATCTGTCCTGATGTCACTGCAGTGACAACAAGGATCATTTTGGTCACTGCAGGTGCTGTCAAAACTTCAAGGACCAGACACTCCCAATGTAGCCAACACCAGAGGTTGACACCCAGCTGGCTGGTTGGCTGTATATTGGCATCTCTGGCTGGGAGGTTCTCCTCTATTTTGGGGAGGAGCTGGCATATGGGAAACCAAGACAAAATGGAAACATTGTTTTTTCTAAGCTCTGGCGAGCCTGAGCAGTAGTCGAAGCAGGGCCCTAATTCCAAGGGAATAATTCTGTCTGCAACTGTGGCAATGCTGGATTAGTCTGCGGTGTGGCACCACTGCTGCCATGGTGTGCTGGGTCAGTCCCAGCTGGCCTGGAGTTTGGGGCAGACTCTGTTCAGTCATGGCTTTCAGAGGTTTATTCCTCTGCATCCCTGGCTCTCTCCTTGTCTTTGAAGACGTTGCATGGGAAGGGTGGGAATCTGAAGGGTAGATGTCCTAGGAGTTCATCTGCCTACACAACATTCCCAAAATAAGCTGCCACTGCTGTGGCATTTGTATAGACAATCTCCGGCCATGCTTTGTACTTATGGCTTCCTTCATTCTCCCGTCCACACTGCTAAGACCCTGGGGATATGGCAGCAGCCATTGGGCGCACTGGAGTACACGGAGAAGACACTGAACCACCGAATCACAGAATCAGTTAGAAAGACCTCTGACATAATTGAGTCCAACCTATGAACACCATCATGTCAACTGGACCATGGCACTGAGTGCCTTAAATACCTCCAGGGACAGTGACTCCACCACCTTCCTGGGCTGGTTGCCTGGGAGCAGAGCCTGACCCCCCCATCTGGCTACACCTTCCTGTCAGGGAGTTGTAGAGAGCAAGAAGGTTCCCTTTGAGCCTCCTTTTCTCCAGGTCGAGCCCTGCCAGATCCCTCAGCTGCTCCTCACAGGACATGTGCTCTAGACCCTTCACCAGCTTTGCTGCTCTTCTCTGGACCTGCTCCAGCCCCTCAATGTCCTTTCTGAATTGAGGTACCCAGAACTTGACACAGCACTTAAGGTTTACCTTCCCAGTGCCCAGTACAGGGGGGAGAATCGCTTTCCTGGTCCTCCTGGCCACACTATTCCTGATACAGGCCAGGATGTCATTGGCTTTCTTGGCTACCTTGGCCTTCTTGGGCACGTGCTGATCCATGTTCAGCTGCTGTTGACCATCACCTCCATGTCCTATTCCACTAGGTCACTTTCCAGCTACTCTGCCCCAGCCTGTAGTGCTGCATGTGGTTATTGTGGCCAAGGTGCAGGACCCAGCACTTGGCCTCATGCCAGTGATCTCAGCCCATTTATCCAGCATGTCCAGGTCCCTCTGCAGGGCCTTCCTACCCTCCAGTAAATAAACACTCTGACCCAACTTGGTGCTGTCCATGAATTTACTGAGGGTACGCTTGATCACCTCATCCAGATCATCAGCAAATATATTAAACAGCACTGGGCCCAGCACTGATCCCTTGGGGACACCATTAGTGACTGGCCACCAACTGGATGCAGCACCATTCACTACCACTCTCTGGGCCTGGCTGTCAGCCTGTTCACCTTCCCCCAGTGAAGATGTACCTGTCCAAGCTGTGGGCTGCCAGCTTTTCCAGGAGTATGCCATTGGAGACCATGTCAAAGGCTTTGCTGAACTCCAGGTAGACATCTACAGCCTTCCCCTCATTCCCTAGGTGGGTCACCTGGTCATAAAAAGAAAAAAGGTTGGTTAAGCAGGACTTGCCCTTCCTAAACCCCTGCTGGCCGGGTCTGATCCTTTGGTTGTTCTGTATGTGCTATGTGATAGCACTCAAGATGATTTGCTCCACAGTCAGGCTGGCAGGCCTGTAGGCTGGCAGGCCTGTCGTTTTCCAGATCCTCTTTCCAGCTCTTCTTCCCAGCTCATCTTCCTGGGGTAAGTGCTCAGGAAGAGCTTGGTCCTGCCAGGTATAGTGGTCTGGCTCTCCCATTGTCAAACCTCCAACCCCTGATCCATCTGCCAGCTTATGCCCTGGTTGCCTCACATTTTCCTCTTCTGTGTCTTTGCAGATGCATTATGGGGCTGGAAGCTTCTGGGTACCACAGGCACCATAGGAAGGAGCCCAAGGGCTAGGCAGGGATGGTAAAGGGGCTGCTTTGTGCCTGCTGGCAGCCTTTGGGCCCTCCTGGTGCTAGAACCCCCAGTCCTTGGGATGCTTGCACTGAGGCACAGTTTGCTGAATGCCACCAGGTGCTCCAGCATGGGGATTCCTCGCCAGGATGACAGGACAGCTTAAGGTTGTACACAGACAGAAGCTTAACAGCTTGACCTTGGGACCTCTCCATTACCCCCTTGGGGCAGCAGCTGTGATTTTACAGTGTGGGTGGAAATATCTCCTGAGCCAGGCTGGACACTGGAGTGAATTCCTGGCCATGCCCTGCAACAGGGGGCTGGACAGACCCCAGCTCATGGCAGAGAAACTGAGTGTCTGTGGGCCAAGGGCTTCTGTGTGCACTATGACCATGCGACACAGCAGCAGAGTGCCCACATGGGCTGTCTGAACCCAGCTCTTCAGGGTGTCATGGTTACTCCATTGTTTGGTATTGGAGCTGGATGGGGAGGATGGGCAGCAAACCCCTGCCTGTCCAAGTATACTTGAAGGAACCCCACAGAAGAAGAGGGTTGTCCCTGGCCATACATGAGAAATGTGAATTGGAGGACACTCCTTGATGACATAGTTCTCATCTCTCCTCCAGCAGATGACTGCAGCATGATCCTGGCCATGTCTTGGTATGGATGCTAGGTGGCCTAAGTACAGCTCCAATATAGTGAAAGGTGAGGAGGATGGCACACTGGGATCATAGCTTCTCTGATACCATCTGGGATCCCCAATACCTGCTGATCCCAGGCAAGACACAGTTTTCAGCATCACCATAAGCCCACCGACTTCTCTCCCACACTGCTTCCAACACATCTCCTGGTGTGCCAGCTCTGGTATGTGCTGGCTCCTACCGTGTGGCTGTCTCAGCACACTTGCACACTTGATCAGACAGGCAGCTCTGACCTGCTGGGGATGCATGAGTGGCATCTTGGCCTGGCAGCAGCTGCACAGTGCCTGGTGCCAAACGGCTCCAAGCAGAGCTGGCCTGATACAGGCCAGCATGCCAAGGGGCAGGGTTTGCTGCCATTGTGCCTCCTGTCCTGACGTGTCAGTTTCTTGGAGAGCAGCCTGGGTCCCTTCGTTGTCACATGATGTCCCTGGAGAAGAGGGGCCTGGTTTTAACCTGTTCTATCAAAAATTGTGATGTGCCTCAGAAAAGCCTGTCCATCCTGCTTGCCCTACTGCATCGAGTGATTCTAACATGAGCAGGAGGTCTTGGTTGAGTCCCAAAACCCTGCCAGGGACTGTCACCAAGCCCAGGAACATCCCTGGCTCCAGAGGGGATGGATTGATCTTTGTGGTGACCCACTGGCCTGCATCCCAGCAGTGCCTAGCCAAGCAGGGCTGGGGCAAGGAGGTCAAGCAGTGTTTTACCCCTTTCTCCAAGTTGTTATTTCAGCTGCTGGAGCCTTGGCAGGGCTGATAAACACCCTGCAGGTGCCGTTTGCAAGTACCTTCTCCATGAAATACCCCTGTGCCCTGGCTCAGGGTTCCCTCACTGCCTGTCCCCACCCTCACACCTCTTCCCCAGGCCCCTGGGACAGTCACTGCACACATGGACCCTTGTACTTGCCTCCCTCCTGACCCACCACTTAACAGAGGCTGTTTTTCTGTACGTGTAGAAGCTGGCAGCAGAGTTCAGCCTCAGCCATCATGCTCCAGTCCTCCAGGGCTGCTTCTTAACCTGGAGAAGCAGTGGGTTATTTGTGTTGCTCTTGGCAGGCACACCCAGGCCCTCCAAAATGCATGGAGGTGTGGGGCATGGGCCAGCTTGTGCTGTTTGTGTTGGACCCAGCATGCTAGGAATTAATTCAATTCAGCTGCTAATTGCTTCAGAAGTGCGGGGCTGTGACAAACAGATGCATGATAGGGACAGCAAGCATGGCTGGGGAGGAAGGCTGGCCCCATGCTGTTTTGCTCTGCACTCTCAGGACTTTGGTATCTCACCTCTCCTGGCTGCATCAGCCCCAGTGAATCTGCAGGGAGTGGAGGTGTTTTGGCTGTGACCCTGTTTCTCAGGAGCCTCAGTATGGAGATGTGATGCTCTGTTTCTGGTGGAGAGAGAGCAACCCCCTTCCCTGCTGCACATCATCTCTTCTATGATGGAGAATAGAACTGGTGGGCAAGAGGCTTTCCCAGCCCCAAATTCCCATGGTTCTTCCTGCATTGGCTCACCCAGGTTAGCTCTCATGCTTGTTTGTAAGTTCCACAGTGCTCTCATTGGTGGGATAGGAGGATTTTGCCCAACAGAAGGGCTTCACATGAGCTGACCCCCTCCATTGCTGTCCTTCAACTGTACCTGGTCCCTGCCATAGCTTCAGTGCTGGGGTGGTGGTAGAGTTCACTCACCTTGATATGATCATAGCTGAGGGCAAGGAGGAGTGGAGAGGCCTTGAAAGCACCACCCTGTGTGTTGTACAGAGCATTTCGGAGACCTCCAGACATGGTAGCACCCAAACCCTGGATGCTGGTTGTGGGATGCTGAGCTTTTATCTTTGCAGGCTGGACACGCCATCATTCCCCTTAGAGCAGGTCAGCTTCACCACTGTTTTCTGCAGCATGAGCTGTCCATCCAGGTGGGAGGGAATGTCCTTTCCCAGAGCTGGGTGAGATCTAGTGCAGGAGGAGGTGCTACTAGGTGCTATCCTAGCCTTGGGAAGAGGCCACCAACTCTACCACCATCTTTCATGCAGCCATGACCATACTGCTGACCCAAGGCATGTTGACCCCAGGGCAGTGTGTGGGCAGGGGGTTCTGTGCCAGGTCAAGGACTGAAAACACCAGGCAGACTCAGGTGTCTGGGGTGGGCATGGTCCCTTGGTCCTCATGCCTCTGAGATTTAGCATTGACTTGCTTTTGAGCTTCTGTGGGCTAAACCAGGATGCCTCTCCTGTGGCTTCATTTGTCCTGGATGTTTAGCCCTGCCTGGCTTGCTGCCTCACTGGCCTGCATCCTGTCATCCTGCCTGTGCCCTTTCCCACCCTTCTCTCCCTGCCCCTGCTTTCCTTCAGTAATTGTCCTTTAAAAGTCCAAATACCTATTGTCCAAATGGGGATTAAGCACCATCTGTACAAACTTTGAGGCCATTTTCAGTGACTGGAAGAAAATAGATGACTCAGAGAAGCATCGTGACACATCATCAGTGACCCTGGCTGAGCCAGAGGATCTCAGTGGAGCAGCCCTGTTAACCCAGGCACCTCCCGGCAGCCTTTTGAGGCTCATGGCAAAGCAGCCAGCAGCAGTTTTCAGCCACCCCTCATGGCACAGCTGTAGTCCATCTGGTCCTACTGTTAGATCCTGAGATCTGGTTTGGAGTGCTGCTGGTGAGAAGGTGATGCAATATGTGGGCTTCATGGCAGAGCGCTCAGGCCAGGTTAGTGTGGGACCTCCCAAGACCTTCATGCTGTGGTCCTTTTCCTCAAAATGGTGACCAAAGATCAGTGAAGGTAGCCCTGGAAGAAGGTGGTATCTATCCACTGATAGATGTTGGGAGATGTCTTCTCATGGGAGCAGAAAAGTTGTGCTCAAGTCCCTTCTCTCCACACCTGCCTTGTACATGACATGTTTCTGTAGCCCCTTGGGACTGGGATAGCATCCAAACTGAGGACATGGTAGTAGTGCATGGGAGGCAGAGGACCAAGCTGCTGCCTCTGGTGGCCCAGCAGTGAGGAGCACTTGGTCAAAGGAGGATATGCAGCAGGATGTTTTGCAGGCAAAAGCAAAACCCTGCTTTAGCTAAGTCCAACAAAAACCCCCTTTAATCCTGTGTCCTGAAGGAAGTTAGGGAAAACAAAACAGACTAAGGTTGGGAAGACTGAGTGGATTAGATGTTTTGAAGGATTTGAGATGATTTAGCTGATCCTGTGGTTACAGGACGTGGATTTGGGTCCTAAGAAGTGCAGGCACAACTAAGCCCACGGAACTGAACAGGGATCCCTGGGTGATGGATGTGAGGATGAGAAGTGAAGTGCTCCTGTTTTTTGTTTGTGGGGGAATTGTAGCTTGCAACTTTTCCCCTTTGCTTGCTGTGTTTGTTATTCTCCAGCTCCACCATGGCTTGTTTATGGCTTGCCCGAACTCTGCTGATTTGCAAGATGTGATGCTGGAGCATCTTTGAGCTCAGATCCAACAGCAAAGATAAGGCAGACCTGGACTTTGGGTGATGGCAGCAGTGTGGGAGGAGCATCAGGAAAGCACTTCTCATTTGGTGGGAGTGTTTTGCTCAGCTCCTGCTCATGGTGCTGTCCATGCTCACTGCATTGGGATGGCAAACTGGTGTGAGATACACTGGGGGTGTGCATGTATCTGGAGCTTGTATCCTGTGCACAGCTCAGTGCCTTCAGATCCTGAGAGGTGATGGCTGGGACAAGAAATAAGTAGGTCTCAACAAGGAGCTGTGATTAAGACAGTGAGGCCTAGACAGATACAATAGGGCCAGAAGTTGGTAAAACTACTAGGTTTAAGTAAAATGATCTGAAGACAGTGCTAAGGCAAGTAAGATTTTGCTTGGCTTAACACACAAAACATAGAAGAAAAGGAGAAAAAAGAATTTCCCCTGTGAAAGTCTCAGCTGGTTCAATTTTTAGTGACAGTCAAAGAGTTAAAGTGATGTGTTGGGAGTTACGAGTGTTTATCTAAAAGAAAAGTGGCAGGTGAAAGGGATAAAATAACACAGTTTGTAAAGCAATGCAATATGTTTGAATTATCCAAGGATCAGAATAGGAATTTGGAAGGTAATATTGGATAGAAGGAAATGAGAGATGGAGACAGAAATAGGATGTGGCAAGATCAGCTTGAGGTGGCTTTCCCATTGGTTATTGCAAAGGGGAAAAAAAGGGGTTGGTATCATTAAGGACCATTGTGAATTTGTCTGTTAGAGGGGCTTTTTATTACACTTTTAGAGTTAAGCTCAGGGCCTCTGCTGTATCAGGATGCAGAACAGACCGTCCTGAGCTGGGTTTGGCTGGAAAAACATGTGCAGAGTCTGTAACTGTGCTCAGAATGGCCCTGAACAGCCCTTGTTCTCAGATGACCTGTGGAACACCCAGTGCGGTTCCTGACTGAGTGCTGCATCTTTTGCTTTCTCCTCAGTGTGCTGTGAGTGCTCAGCCCCATGACAGAATTAGGTTCCCCCAAAACCATGGGGTTTTGGGCTGAGCACCTCTTCAGCAGTGCTGAAACAACTGCTTTCCATCTGCCCAACAAGGTGCTTCTGCTCTTGCCTCCATAGTACGAGGAGGTTTTCTTCATGAGGAAGCATGTGGGTGAAAGAGTGTTGACACCATGGGAAGATGCATGGGATGCAGCTGGGAAACTGCTCTGCTAGGAGAGCTTGGGCACTTCCAAAGAGCTGCTCTTAAACTGTGGCAGAGCCATGCAGGAAAATTTAAAATAGATGTATCCCACTGCCCTCACTCTTAATTGGCTTCTACAACCTTGTCTTCACCTGCTCTCCAGGCACCATCCCCACTAGCCCAGAGATCAACTTTTCCTGACCTGTTTGCTTGGTTCTGGGACGTTTCCAGCTCATGCTGGCTGAGAAACTCAGAGACTGCTTGGGGAAGTTGCAATACCTCCACCATTGCCTCTTCCTGGAGCCTTCTGCCTGGACAGCTCTGAAATTTCTGTTTGCCTCCTCAGACACATCTTCATCCTTACCTCTACTCCCCTAAATGCTATGTTGTTGCCTCCAGCACCTTCATCTGACAAAGCCCTTGCATGGCAGCTCACAGCCATGATGTTGGAAGATGCTTTCCCATTCCATAAGTGCCTTTTATTATCATGGCACTTACAATTTTGCACTTTGGCACTCACCAAGACCAGGACTGAGTTCCAACCTTTGTGAGGTGTACAGGTACAGTGACAGACACCAGCCTTCTCTAACCAAGAGAAGGTAAAAGAAAAGATTCAAGGCCAATGAGCAATTGATGCCTTGACTTCCTGAATCTGCAGGCTCCCCAGAGCAGGGGCTCCAAGGTCACCATAGCTCCAGTGACATTTCTTATTAGTCTGACATTTCCTAGCTATGTCACATGGAAAATTGAGATGATGAAGTGACTTTATTGAGAAAAAAATGTCACAAAGGACTGATTTAATTTGCATCTAACTCAGCTCTGAGGCCCTCCCAGATATGCTAGGTTTCTTGATGGAAATTAAATGGTGGCATATTTTTCAGGTGGTCAGGTGGCAGAGTACTCACCCCAGGCCAGGTCTCAGATGAGCTATCTGCAGGGCTTCCAGTGCTGCTTCTTTACTTTGGTTGCTCTAGCTTTTCCCATGGTCATCTCAAAGTTCACTTTTCTTCACAGCATCCTGGAGGTCAGGTCTGTCCCACTCTTCCCTTGTGGTCCCAAACCCCTTGAGAGTGTAATCATTCTTCAATGGTTGTCCAGAGAAGCTGTGGCTGCCCCATCCCTTCAAGGCCAGGTTGGATGGGGCTTGGAGCAACTTGGTCTAGTTGAAGGTGTCCCTGCCCATGGCAGGGTGGAACTGGATAAGCTTTAAGGTCCCTTCCTGCCCAAACATACTGTGATTCTGTGATCTTCATGGTGTCCTTGAAAGTGGCTGCAGGCAGACCATCACTTTGTATTGGCCTCGTAGAGGTTGTCTGTGCAAGGTCTGTTACTCCTGGTAATTCTGAGATGCCACATGAATACCGATGTTCCTTTTTACTTTTCCTCCAGAATTTCATGTTTATTCACACTTCAAATTAAGCTACGTAGTAATCACAGTGCCTAGACCCTCTGCTCTGTTTTGACCACAGTATATTTCTGTGGTCATTCTTGTACATCTTGTTTTACAGCCAAGGCCTCCATAACCCTGCTACATTAAATTTTTTGTAACATCTTCCTTCCTGGACAGTAGCTTAACAAGAAATTCTGCAGTACAACAGGATGCCTGGACTGTCTTTTTTTAGAAGCAGCCTGAAAATTCCCCTTTGAAAGTTTTAATTCTTGGGTTCACGAGCTATTTGCTGATAAACTTCTATACACCATCTTCCTCTCCTTAAGAAAAGAGGAGACTTTGAGCCTATAAATTTGATGCTGTCAGGTGCTGCTCTCCTGCGTGTCTTTGGTGGAAGCTGTAGATATGAGGGAAGATGCAGGGGCAGCACTTCTGGTTCCTACATCCTTTCCTGGCCACAGCAATTTTTCTGACAGTTCCTTGGCATGTTGTGGGGTCGTGCATCTCTTGTTTCTTAACCAGCAAAACGATGTACATGCAGGTAGTTGAAATCATCTTGCAGACCAAAGGATGAGAGCTGGAGAAGCCTGATGGCTTCTCAGATTATGCTATAGGGAAGAAGTTACAGTCCATTGTGCTGTGACTTGGTGAGCAAATGGCAGGTACATCGTTCTGGTAGTGGTTTATTTAGCTCTATGAGATCACCTATGGGCACCTAGGGATGATAAGGTAGGTGAGAGGTGACCAGCCATCATAGTTTCAGTTCCTATACTACAGTATAGTCACCAATGAAGACAGATTACCTACCTGTTGGTTGCCTGCTTTGCCACCCTGCTTGATAGTCTTCCTTTGGAAAGGGCTTGAGGTGGTGCTGAGACTTTCTCATGGGCTGCATTTGGCTACTCCCAGCTCAGGAAGCTGAGACACCTGAAGAGACAGGCTATTACAATTTCCTACCTCTTCTGATTAAGCCTTGCTGTAATAGCCCCACAACCCTCTGAGTAAAGACTTTCTTCCTAACACCCAATCTAATCTCACCTCTTTTAGTTTAAAATAGTTTCCCATGATCCCGTCACTATCTGCCCAAGTAAATTATGGGAGCCAAGCTGTGATAATGCAACAACTGTCCTAGACCAGACCCAAGAGGGACAAGTAAGCTCAACAGCCACTGAGGGGCTTGGGGTGGGTTATTTTTTTGCACTGCTGAGCAAATGACTCTAATTAAGGCTTGCAATTTGTGCTTTAATTTGTGGTGAAGAGCTGGAAGGAGAGGACTCTGCTGGATCATTTAGCTCCTTTGGACCAAACATCTAGTGTTGAGGCACTGCCAGAGCATTTTGGGGATCCACAGTGGTATGGAGCTCACCTAGGCAACACTCCTTGCACATACACTTGAGAAAATACTGATGGTCAGATCCGGGATGGGAGAAGGAATGTATTGCCAGGTCTGGAAGCCAGCCTAGGAAAGATCATAGCTCCTGAGGACTGAACACAGGCACAAGGATGGTACTTGCATGTGGCTGCATCTCTGGATCCCTGGTAAGGAGCTTGGTGGCTGCAGAAACACCCTGGGCATACCTGTGAAGGATGAGAAAGGCAGAGCCCGGTACAGGTGCTGCTCGAGCTCCAGGTGTGTGTGGTCCAGCCTAAATGCTGTGATGCAGGGCCTAATCCTCAGCCCAGCTCCTGCCCCTTTCTCCCCTCCACCCACACAGAGTGTTACAATTCAGTCCAAGGTAGGTTGCACAATTTATTTTCCTGTGCTTAAAGCAGGATTTTGGCAGTCAGGGTTGGGAGGCCTCTCTGAGGAGCGCTGGCTGGGCGCCCTCCTGTTGTCACGGTATCATGCTGCTGTCAAAGGCTCTGCTTCTGCTGGGTGTCTGTCCTTCAGTATGGCCTTGTGCTACAGCCTAGTGCTGCTGAAGGACACACTGCATGGCCAAGGCACCAGTGACATCTTCAGCAAATGCAGGTGGAAGTGATGGTCACCCCAGTGTGGGTTCTCCTGTGCCAGACTGACATGAGGCCCATCATGCCCAATTACAGGTGGCATGATGTGTGTGGTGTGGCAACTCTAAGGAGGACTGATCCTCTTCTTTACCTGCCCATGCAGTGAGACACCATTCCATCCTTGAAGTATCTCTTTGGTAGTCCTAGACACTTCTTCCCTACAGCCAGCTGGTAAAGCCATGTGTATAAAGGGAGAGAAGGAGATGCAGGAGAATGACTGTGCTCATTGCTGAAGGAATATGCAAAGGGATTTGCTGTAATATTCACTGATGGGTGTGAGGGAGGGAAAGGATGCGAGTGCTAACTTATGCTCCGTCAGCTCAACCACAGTGATTTAATTGCTTTGCAAGGAGCAGTGGGTGGGGCTGAATGTGCCCAGGGAGGGAAAATGAGATGGCTGGGAGTGATGGAAGTGTCCTTGCCTGGTAAAAGACATGACCGTGATGTGGTCAAAACAGCTGGAGAAAAATACCAGCTCTGCACATGTGCTCGGCTGTGCCGGGCTTGGACTGGATCCGGGAGGGAGAGTTGGGAAATGTGAAGCCCATAGTTTGAAATAGCTGAGGCTGAAGGTTCCTGACACCTAGGTGGATTTTCCAGTAGAAAAGGCAAAGAAAACAGAAGCAGCAGATTATAGTGGCAAAGTTGTGAGTCTGGGGAATGGGAAAAAAATAATGAATTTACCCGTTGGAGCAAGGTGGAGAGGACTTGGAGGTGATGTCCCATTTTTGCTATAATACTCATGAGTTGCCAGTGGGACATCCAGGAAGGTTTATGAGGAGGAGAGGCTGGGTGGAGAGGTCAGCTTCTGAGCTCTCACAGGAGGGATAAGCTTACTTAGGAGAAGGTGTTGGGGAACTGAGGATGAGGACCTAGTGCTGGGCCTGTGCAGCTGGAGTGGGGCTGAGCCTGTGGCAGGATGCAGTGGTGGGGAGAGGGATAGTGTGATGTGGTCTGATGCATGTGGGATGCAGGGGACAGGCAGAGTAGGTGGAGGGCATTGGAAGAGGAGAACACAGAGATCTTGCTCTGTCTATGGTCACAGACAAGCTAGTGTCTCCGTACACCTTGTTTCAGCAGAAGAGTGAGGCATCTTTTTTTATTTTCATTGGAGACAATTCCTTACCTGAGGCTGAAGCTGGAGTGGGGAAAAGAAGTGCTGGAGGAGTAGGATCCACCAGGGGAAGAGAGAAGCTGTTGGAAGTAGGGGTTTTTGGGAGGCTCAGGCATCATTTTCTCCCATCCTACCATGCTCTTTCTGCAACAAGTTAAACTTAACAAAATATCAAGCCCTGCCACCACAGAGGCTGAAGGGAGAGAAGACATTGGTTTTACCATGAGCCTTTGAAAAGGTGAGCTTTGAGAGCACACAAATGGACGGCGACAGCTAAAGAAAGGAGACGAGGCAGGGTGTACAGCTGGACCCAGCAGCAACCCCTGCTGAAGCAAGAAACTTCAGAATATCAGGACCAGTGTGAAAAGGATGCAGCCAATGCTTCTGGCTTGGGGGAAGGACAAGGGACAAGCAAAATGCACTCTGTGGGCAGCTTGGAGCATACCTGGGTATCAGGCACTACATCTGCTCCAAATCCAGCGAACTGCATCACAGCAATGGAGGCAAAAGACAGCAGGTCCCTGACTTGGCTTCTACGGACAGTTCTTGCCCCTTCCTAGCTCAAATGCACCTTGAGCCCACTGGCAGGATGTTTCCAGCAGCACGCAAGGTAGCTGTGGCTCCTTGGCTGTGGGCAGGACAGGGGAGCACTGTTCTAAGCAGATGGATATTGATGCCCTCTCCACAGGAGGAAGTCACAGACTTACTGAGATCTAAAATAACTTGCCTCTTAAGCCAGTGGTGTGTCAAGTGGTTAAGGCAGAAGTAAGCTGTATTTCCACTGATGGGAAAGCAGGGATGCCGTCTGTGGTCCAAACACCAGCATCTCCTGAGAAGAGACTGGAGGAGGTACAAAGAGAGCTTTAGTGTTCTCTTTGCATTGTCAGGAGGGACCATGTGGGCACCTCTCTTCCCAGGTAAGGATTCTTGGGAGGACACCAGCAACCATGAGGTGTCTGCAGCACATTATGGTTTTACACAGCCCAGTGGAGCTGATTTCAGGACAGGAAAACCCCATGGCTTGTTCAGCACAAACTTATTATTTAATAGACAAAGTAAATATGAAAACACATTTCTAAACCCTGCTGTGGTGTTGAAACTTACACTTATGAGAAGAACCAGAGTGCTGCAGAGCCAAACTAACCCTGGGTGGCATTTGTAGGGCTTAGCTTTCATTGCAGCCTGAAAAAATCCCATGAGATTATCTCCATGCTGATTTGAATTATCTCGTTCAGCTTTGGCCCTCATCCTAGATGGACAAGGAGCAGAAGACTTGGCCAATGGCCTGAGGTCTGTGACCTCCTCTGCATGAGCTGGAAATGGAAGAACTGTCTCTAAGGTATTTGAGGATTTGCAACCTTGGAGGGCTGATGAGATAGAACCATGGGAGGCAAAGCTTAGATTCCCCCACCCCTGCCCCCTCTGCAGGGATTTAATGCTATACCCTTGGTCAACTGAGGCAGCTGAGAGAGGCAAACCTTGCTCTGGTGAGGAGATCTCTGATTTGCACTGAAATGGACCAACCCACGGTGCTCCACCTCAGGACCCACCTAGGGTGTCCCTCCCCACCATCTGGCAGATTTTGCTGGAGGTTTATTGGAATTGGTGCTGAGCAGGCAGTAGAGAGGCAGCTGGGGTTTGCCCTAATGCAAACCTCCCTCATCCTGCACTGCTTCAAGTCAGTTGTCAGCAGATGGTGTCTGGAGGCCTTCCAGTGACCACAGGCTCTCCCCCAGCCCATTGCTGCCATGGCACAGATGGGATTTCATATATGCCTGTGCATTCCTCCAACCTTTTCCCTCTCAGGGAAGAACAAGAAGACTGCAGGTTTTGCAGGGACTCCCTCCTTCAGCTGGGAGGATGGTGGTCACAACTCTGGGCTTTCCTGGACCATGCAGGGAGCTCCCTCCTACACAGGAGGGCTTGGCAATGCTGAGCCTCACCTGTTGGCTTGAGGTGTCATTTTGAGGTTTTTCTCTGCTTCCATTTTACTTCTTGACTTATAGACCAGTGGGTGAGGGGAGAGGAACTGGTTCACTTTCCATCTTCCCTCACAGTGCCCCTCTGCTTATTAGTTCTCCAAATATTTCGTATTGCAGCCCAACAGCAAGAACTCTGCACTAGCCCACTCCTAGGCAGAGGGAAGCCAGAGCAGGCAGGACAGTGCCTTGTCCTCATGCAGTGTCCCAGGGAGCAGGACAGGACAGCTGAGGCCCTGTTGCACTAGATCTCTGTGATTTCAGGGCACACATGGCAGCATTCCTCTGGCTGAGTTCTTCTCTCGTTGCTTCCTAAGGGTGACACAGCGATAGTGGCAGAGCACCAGCATTCCTCCACCCCCAACTGCTCTACTTAATACTTTTGCTTTTCTCAGCCTTCATCAGGATAGGGACTGTCCCCCAGTGTCTTCCTGAGTGAGGAGAACAGGCACATGGAGGAGAAAGAGGAGAACTGTTGTGGGATGCCTGCAAGGTGCGGGCAATTATGAGACAGAGGAGAAGAAATCAACTTGGGTTTTCTCCCATCAGGTCTCAGCTCCATTAAGTGTCAGTGGATTGCAGGTATCACTGCCCTTCATTGTCTCCAGTGGAACCAGGTACTGGAGAAGAGTTGGGGGAAAGGGAGCATGGTGGGACCATCGTGTCCTCCAATAGCCCTCGGCAGCCACTAAGGAGCTTCTATAAATCAGAGCAGTCCCTGGAGCTGCTCCTAAATCCATCCATTCTCAGGCGGCCTTCAAGCATCCCACAACAAGGAGGTGCAGGAGTGTCTCACATTGCCCTCATGAACTGATCACCCTGGATGGGCTCCACATGGAACTTAACTCTTGGAGGACAGTTCCACCCTGTCACCACCTGCCTGTCTCTTGCCATGCACCTGGCTGCACAGGCTGGCTGTGCTCTTTCCCTTCCTGAGGCTTAGCCAGACCAGTGGTGCTCCAGGATGCTCACCACGTGCCTTTAAACAAACAAAAATAACTACAACAGAAGATTTCAAATGCTGTACTACCCTTGCCTTAAACACTTCTGTCTGCAGCACTCCAAAAGCAGCAGGAGCCCATCCGATGGAGCTGGCATCAAGGTTCCCAGACAGCCAGAGCGTAAACATGTCTGCCGGCACAGGACACCAAGGGGCTCTGGCTTCAGCAATACATACAGCAAAGCAGACAAAACAAAATAAAAAAAGCCAACAGTGATCAGGTTTTTTAAACTTTAAATATTTTTTTCTTTAAAATCTGTTTTTCTCTGTGGTTCTGTCTCTGTAAAGAGCTGTGCTCTCCCAGCAGTATCATTGTCACTTCCTCAGTCCTGGCTGTGGGGCAAGGGAGAAGCAGGGTCAGTTAAAGAGGATACAGATGTGCGCGCTCCCCCGTGCATCACCGACATGTGTGGATCTCCACCACCCGATGGCAGGGTTTGCACTTAACGGAGCAGCACCAGTGGAATTTGCAGCTGCACCTTTCCACAACCTCCACTTCGTCCGTGTGAAAGCCACGGCCACAACACATCAGCTCGCAGCCGTCGATGGCCTTGGAGGTCTTGTTGCACTGCCGCCCACTGGTGCCCAGGACCCCATTCTTGAGGTCATGGTCACAGAAGTCAGGACTGGAGTCTAGGTAGACGAGATCCTCATCTGTGTGTGGCTTGAACTGGGAGTTTTTGGGCACCAGCACTTTGGTGGATCCAATCTCGCTCTGTTCGACCTCTGTGGCACCATCAAATTTCTCCTTCAGGACGTTGCCCACTTTGCGGAAGGGGGGCATGGCTTTCCAGCATGTCTTGAATTCGCATGAGCCTGACACACCATGACACTTACATTCCACGCGCATGTTGTTCAGGATTGCCTGGAGGAACAGACACAAGGAACAAGATGGGATGATCAGTGCAGGATGGACATAGCAGGGAGGGTGCAATGGATAGGGCCTGGGAGGGCTGTGCAGAAAACACTGCTGGGTGGGGATTAAAAAAAGCCCAAATGGCTCAAGCCATGGCTGCAAAGCCTGGCTGGGATGCTGCAGAGTGGTGCCAGCTGCCTAGGTTTTCTCCTTGCCATTACCTTCCTCCCTGCCTCGTTGTTGTGGAGGTTCATTAATGCTCTGTTGGAAGAGGCCCCTTTGCTTCTCTCACGGATGTCGACGAAGGACTGCGAGAAGGCCACACCATAGGCGATGTTATCGGAGCAGCCCGACCACTGGAAGCCTGAGGCAGAGAGCACAGATGAGACAGGTACTGCCACCCTGTAGTGCTTGAACTCTCCAGCTCTGCTTTCCCTAAAATCCAGCTGGCCTGCCCTCTCTCTGTCTTGCTACCTACTAGTCTGCGCCACATGGGAACATGGGAAGCAAGGGAGTGTGG
This sequence comes from Passer montanus, assembly GCF_014805655.1. Classification (NCBI taxonomy): domain Eukaryota; kingdom Metazoa; phylum Chordata; class Aves; order Passeriformes; family Passeridae; genus Passer; species Passer montanus. The sequence goes on from NW_024362605.1 coordinate 135,838, forward strand.
CCCTGGGGAAGACATGGACAAGATGTTTTCAGTCCAGTGGGTGATGCACCCAGGTGTCTTTTTGAGGCAGTCACGTGGACCAACCAGCATTTTGTTTTTTTTAAACTTTTCCCTCTTTTCTGGATGGTTCCAGAGAGTGGGTTTGAATTGCAGATATTTTGGCTACTTTGCGTCCCCATGCAGCTACAGCTGCTTCCTGTTCAGACACTCACCCTGTGGGCTGCCCCCTTGCACTGTGCGGTCACATCCACACTTGTCCAGCTCGCCACTGCTGCAGGCGCGGGTCACAGCAAAGGCCACCCCTGCTGAAGAGATGGCATAGACGAACGCTGCCTCTCGTGTCCCTGCAATGACACAAACCATGGTGGGAAAGGTGGCAGGAAGTCTGAGGCAACACGAGTGGGAATTCTGGAGGTAATGCAGCCTGGTGGCCAAAGGCTCTTGGTATACTGCCACGTGTCTCTTCTCTTCTCCCCTCTTAACTCTAGTGTGGCACATAAACTCCCCTGAAAAGCTGGTCTGAAAGACAGCTCTTGGCAAAACATGCTATACACAGCTATCAGGCTAAACCCTTTGCTCTGTCACTTCCTCCTAAGATAGAGGCAGCACATGCAGGACCCTCATTGTCCCCACCCCCAGGGATGCTGTTTGCTTAGTGCCAAGCCTGGACCTGACTCATCAGAGACCTCTGGGTGCTGGGAAATATTTTGCAGAAGTGAGGGCCCATTTTCGCAAAAGTGAAGAAGCTGGGAACTGCCCCACAACATTAAAAACACGAATGATGGGTGAATGATAAAACCTGGCAATAGGAGAGACAGAGGCTGTACTGCCAATGTGGACAGAGCTCTCTAGAGCTTATATGGAAGACTGTCTTGCCTTGTGCTTGCAAGGCAGCTCTCATGAAATCTTTCCTGCATCCAAAATAGCTGTCTACTTTCCACATCCAGGAACATTCCCTGCAGCTGCACATCCTTGCCATCGTCTTTCACTGGGTCGTGTAGTTCACAATGCCTCCCAAACTACCCTGAAAAACCCTCTTCTGCTGCCAAAGCACCTCACACAACCCCACTAGTGTCCAGGGTACAGTGCAGTTCCAGCTTTTGTGTCTACCTATGTGGTGCCACATGGTTGAGCAAAACTTGTTTTGGAAGTTGGGTACATCCCTGGGCATGAACACAAAGAGTGGCAGGAGCAGGGATCAGCTTTAGCAACATACAAGCCCCACTATCCTACGAGGCTGGTTGAGGGCACAAACCCTCCATTTCTGAGCAAGGAGGGATGGTATTTGGGGTGGTCCCATGTTTGGTACAGAGGGGCAATGGCTTGTGAGCAGGCATCACTCAGCTTGCCAGTCAGAGAGAGGGCAGCTACTTTGGTGGTCGCATCCCAGACCTCGGTGGCCCAGCTGGCAGTGCCTGGGGAGGACCCAGCCAGTGTGGGACTGAACTGCCTCCAAGTTAATCAAGGTTAATAGTAGGATCATGTTGGTCGGTTTGTGCTGTGGCTGCCTAAAAAGAAACGACTTTTAGTTTCTGGTATTTCTGGTATTTCCATTCCCTGAACCTTCACAAGAAGAGATCTTCATCCCTGCATTGAGGGGAGGAAAGTCAAATAAGGAGCCAGGGGGATGCTTTGGTGTAGGGGTCCTGGGATGGGAGGTGAGATAGTACCTCAGAGATAGCACCTGAGGGGAGGCAAGGGATCTTCAGTGATCTTAAGGGGTTGCAGAGGGGTTTTCCGCTCTGTATCCTCACTCCAGTTCTCTGGTTTGATTACAGTCCTGTGCTTCTGGGAAGTCAGGGTGCAGCTGGGATCAGAGGGGCTGGGGGCTGCCCTAGCCATATCCAGCCCTGAGGGCTGGTGGCGGGGGATGATACTGCCACATGTTCTTCCCATGCCAGGCAGCACTGAGCCATTCTCCTGATGGTGCCCCCATTGATGCTCTGCTCAAGAGTGGCCATGTGCCAGCCTGGCAGCAGCCACTGCTTCAGCACTGCCCAGAAAGAGACTGAGTAAATGCACTCATGGCTTTATGGAATGGAGCTCCTGGGTTTGGTGGGGAAGAGATGAGACCAGGGTGACTTTAGGACCTTTGTTCAAACTTGGCATGTCCTTGTCAGTGGGTGTGGAAAAGGTTCAGGAGAGCGGAGGATCAGCAGGAGTCTGAATATGCTGTACCAAACATACTGAATAGACCCCCACTGAAGTGCACAGGGACCCATCCACCCCATGACCCAACACTGGATGGGCCATTCCTGACCTTCCCCAGCCACCGGTTCAGGGACAAGTAGGCAAAATCCCACCTGCAGCCCATCAGACTGCTTTTATAGCCATTCCCCCAGCAGCACCACCCCAGACACATCCTTCCAGCTCACCTTGCGTCACCACCTTGCCAAAGACAGGCAGGGTGTCCAGTGTGGAGCAGTTCCAGCGGCGGTTGCGGAATTGGTACTGGCACTCCTCAATGGCCAGCTGGGCTCCGCGTCGCACCGAGTCCATCACCTCCAGGTTTCTCTTGCACATCTGCACCTGGCGCTGGATCAAGCCCTTCAGCTTCTCGCAGGTCTCCTCCTCGGAGATGCTCCCCACTGAAGACAGCTTTGCCAGGTACCTGCCACGACACCAGCACAACAGGTTAAGAGGCAAAGGGCTGGGGAAGCCCATATTCAGCTGGGACCCATGTTCAGCCTTCCAGAAAGCAAGGAGACTGAACCTCTTACCCCCTCCATAGCTGAGACCTGCTGCCCATCTGGGGTCACCTTTAAATGTACCACAACAGTGGCTCTGCAGGATGCATTTCTGGCTGACAGAGAACAAGCCCAAGCAAAACAACCATCCCTCTGCAGCCTAGTTACTTTCTCTTGGGGAGTCCAGCTGTTGGCTCCCCTTTGCCTCTGTTGCCTGCAAGGAAGATATTTTCAGCACTGTCTGAATGTGCCTGGTCAGGTCTCCTGAGTATCGGCAAATCCAAGTGCTACTAGGAAAAGCCAGAGGTCTCCGAAGTCAGCCAAAAAAAGCAGGACAGGCACTTGGCTGCCAGCTCCATCTGCCACAGTGCTCCCACAGCGTGGCTGTGTGCTCATAACTGGCAAACATTGCCCCCCAAACCACTTCCCTCCTGGAGGCTGCTTTTAGCTGCCCCAGACCCCGCAGGCAGGGATGGCCTCTGGGAGCTGCCAGGTTTCCTGTCACTTGGGATTCAAGCAGAGTTTGAAGCAGGGAAGCAGAATCAGGAGCTTGCCAGGGTAAAATTGCAGAGGCTGGGCACTTCCTCCACCAGTCCAGCTTGTGAATAGGGCCATGAGGTCTTTGCTGATCTGGAAAAGACTGGCCCTGTGTGGAGGGGACCATGTGTTCTGCTTTCCATAGTACCAACCTCAGCAATAAAAGTCACAGAGCTGCTCTTGGGTGTCAGTATTAGAGGAATGAGGGAGCAAACACCTTGAAGAGCAAGCACCTCAAAAGCTCTCAGCATTTCTTTGTCCAGTCTGTGGGCATGATGATCCCTGCTGCACATCCCAGTAACTCAACCTCCCACCCCTTATTGTGTTGTGGGCATCGTGTCCATGCTTGCCCATTTCCCAGTTCCATCCTCCTGCCCCAACCTCTGGAACACAGAAGGAGCTTAAGATAGACCCAGTCAGATTTTCCAATGAGGCTGTGTGATAATCCAATATCCTCTACAACTATTAGTGACTGTGTTGGCAGGTGTGTATATGAGGCTCCCTCCTTCCTGTGGCTGCTGGTAGCCACTTCAGATGACACTGCCATAGTGGAGCCCTGACCTGCTGTGGACATGGAGGGGCCCCTGCATAGGACAGGTGTAACTCACACTTGCACCCATCCACTAACCACAATGAGCTTTAGTGTCTTTGGGAATTGCCAGCATTGTCTCACACTGCTACTTTGTCTGCACTAAGAGCTGCAAGTACTGAGCTTTTTGGAAAGTTCATTCCTTGACTCTGCATTTCCCAGCCCTACAGAACTTGTGGGTTTTTTGGTTTGTGTGTTTTTTTAACTCCTCCTCCCAAGTTGCAACATCCTGCAAAGGATTTTTCTTTTGAAGCCCTGCTTGTCTCCGAGAAGTGACTGTGCAAAAGTGGCTCCTGCTCCCTGCCTGTTCCCATGTGTCCCTGGAGCCAGATCTGCTGACTTCAGCCACAAAATCAAGTTGTCACAGCCTCTTCCTCCCATTAACCCTGCCAGTCTGCCCCAGGAGGAGAGAACAAGATTTTCTCTTCTGTGCATCAGCAGAATTATTCACCAGCTTGGTTTTATGCTCACAACTGGGAGGGGGGGCGTGTGGGAGCAGGGAGAAAGCTGTCTTGGCTCATGGTGTCCGTGGGGAGTCTGCATGGTGAGATGTTAAAAGTATTCAGTTTTTCCTGTGTGTGATCATGGAGGCAATGCTTCTCTGACAGTGGGAAGAGGCAGACTGCTGGGGTTTCACAGCCAAGTGCTGTTAAAGCCTTTACACCAGCAAATTATCTTTACCCAAGGCTTCCTGCTCCTCCAAGGGGACAGCACTGTTTGCAGAAGCCCGGACCTGATGCACACAGATGCCTTGAAAAACCCACTGTGGCCAAACTCAGGACTGTCACCTTTCTGCTGGCCTGCACACCACACAATGGGTGTCCCCAACCCTGCAGTGCAGTCCCAGACATAGAGTGCAACAACTGCTGTTCTCACATCTTGTTGCACTTGGCTGACCTGGGGTGAAAGCACCAAACCACCTCTGGGAGCTTTGAGGATACTGAATGCTGAGCACACATAGGGTGTCTGTAACAGCTGTCTCCTCCCAGGTCCAGCCATCATTCTAGTTTGGGCAAGGGGAAGATGACACACAGCAGAGTGGTAAGCTCAAGACAATAAGGGTTATTGATCAGCTTTGAGCCTGGAAGCCAAGAAAATCAGAATCTATCTCCAGTACCAACCCCTCGTGCTGATTTGGCTTCGCCCTCTGCCTGGCATTTATCATGCCAGGCAAGCAGCTCCTTCAAAGCCGTGAGTCCTACAGATGAGTCAGTGCCTGCTTTGAGTGCAGACACATTGGTGGAAGAGTTCTGTGACACAGTGTAGCACCCAAATTATTATCAGCTCTGCTCAGGATGGGGCATCATCTCCTTTTCTAATATATTTTCCAGCTTGAGATTCTCTGGGCAATGTGTAGTAATAAATTCAAAGCACGCATAAAGGAAAGTGTGACAAAAGCCTTTCAAGCTTTTCCAAGGAGATGCACCTGATAAGGTGCCTTCCCAACTCACATTTAATGTTATTTAGGACTATAAAACGAAGGCCAAGGATGCTTCAAAGATAGGTACAGCTCTCCAAGAACAGATCTGGTAATTTGTTTTGCAATGCAGACAAATAAGATGAAACTATCCAGAACAGTGCTCTGGCCTCTCTCCCCCTTGACAGGTCCTGTATCCTATCACCCCTCCTTGGGCTACATTTGCCAGCCCCTCTGTGGAGATGGAGGCAACTGTGCCTAAAATGCTGTGGCCCCATCATGCTACTAGTTTGTTACTCATCCAGGAGAACTATCACTGCTTTCCAAAAGACAAGGTTTTTGATGGGGGAGGAAGCTCCCATCCTGATCCCTGGTTCAGTATCCAGAGGTTGAGGCAAGGATTTAAGGAAGTGCCTTTGCCAAAGGACCTCAAGTTTGAGATTCTCACATGGCATCTTATCACACCACACTCAGGAGCACCAGGTAGGAATATCTTATCCCCTTCCCCTCTCTGGGGCAGATGAAAGAGTTAGGTAAGAACTGGGAAACACGCTCTGCCCTCGTCAGCACTCAGAGGTGCTTCTATCTCATGTTTCTCAGGGCAGCGGAGCACCAAGGCTGTCAGGAACCAAACGCATCTGCAGCATCCCACGGTCCTCATGGAAACCTGACTCTAGCACTTTGTCTGGTCATTAGAAGAACTTTGCTCCAAACTTTGCTTCCCTGGGCTGATATGGTAGAATCTGCAACCAAAGCCTTTGCCTACCTGCACAGAGAGCTAGACAGGCACAGCAGGAGGAATGCAAGAAACAGCTCCTGCCCTCTACAAAGCCTCAATGCAGATCCTCCATCATAACATCACATCTCAATTGCTATGCAGGGCTCTAGATTATAATTTAAGTCTCACATGCAGCCTCAAAACAGCCCTGTTTGTGGAAAACAAATCCAAACAATGGCGTATTTTCTTCCTTTTTGAAGACTGGGCAAAGAATGTTTCAAGAGGAGAGCTGCTGCCCACACTATTTTTTAAAATTCTGTCTTCTTGCTTCATCATGGCCTTGTATATTTCTTTTCTCCTGCCTTTAAATCCAGGCAAGTCACTTGCACAACAGACTCCCTTTTAAGAGTCATTGATTTAGGAGAAAACTGACTGAAAGCCCTTCATTTTTTCCCATCTCAAGTATTGAGATCAGGATTGAAGCCCCATAATTTAAGCAGCTGCAGCTGATGCACTCTGCAAGATGGCAAGTAAGTAAATCTCAAATCCAGGGAGCTTTGGAGAGGTGGGGGATGTCAGAAAGCCCTGCTTAAATAAAAACTATGATAACACTTTCATGAGGAAGAATATTGGTGAAATGACAAGGAGACTTTGAAAGAGCCATAGCATGTGGCAGACAGAGCCAGGAGGAGAGGGGAGAAGATTTCCTGCCATGGAAAGGTGTGGAAATTTCAGCCATTGACAAATACTCAATTGAGGTAGGTCAGAGAAGATACACTGGGGAAAGCAGAGATCTCTGATGTTTCTTTTTTTCAAACAAATGAGTTTCAAGTGTGAACTCTTTGTATTGTCTCATTTTGGGAATATTTTCCTGAAGATGATAACTTTCAGACCCAGGCCAGTGGCATCCCTGATAAACCACTCAATAGATGTTCTGAAATCAGGCTCAGAAGCTTCACCCTGCTCAGCAAATACTCAACCTTTGCACAAGATTGAGTGGCCAAGGCCACAAAAGGCTTGTCCAAGCCTTGACTGTGAAGATGATTCAGCTCTGCTCCTGTCTGAGAGGCAGCAAACACCCCCCTGCTTGTGGAGGGGTCAGCAAGCACATCTCTGTGCCTCCTGAGGGTGCAGGGACAGTCAGCACTTGGGATTGTTCTAAGGATTGAGACAGCTCATGCAGGCAAGTTTCTTCTGGGGAGGAACTAAAGGCTTGTTTATAATGTGAAAAATCCATAGAAAAACCCCATGCATCCCTTGCATGCATCTATCTGTCTCCACAGATATATCCATGCAGGGAGGGTTACTGACCAGTGTTATGGCTCCTTACAAGGAGCCATCCTGCAGATATGGAGAAGTGTTTTATCTTTGCCTTGTTGCTTTCTCCTACCAAGCAGGGTGAGTGAAGCCATGAAAAGATGTCTCAGTCTGGCAGGCCAGATGATGCTCCATGCAGGCCATACAGCTCCATGATTTCTCACGGTGTCCCACCTTAGGACTAGTCCCAGTCGCCATGTTCCAACAGCACCAGGCTAGTAGGGCCCACCACACCCATGGGTCCTCAAGCCTGCCAACTTGGGAATGTTCCTGTCAGGATTTGTGGGAGACCTGCAAGGTTGCCCTTGTCTACCTGCTGGCTCTGTAGCAGACGTGGCCCTCCCAGGGACCAGGCATCCCCCTGCTGGGATTAGTCATCCTGCCTTTCTAAGTGTACACTATGATTTATAAGTCACCACCTGAGAACCTGTCTGGTCTCTTTCTTGGAAGAAATACAGCTGTCTGCCTCAGTCCTTCCTGTCATAGGGCACCATCTCTTGGCTGAAACCTGCTTTTCACCCCTGCTCTTCAACTCCAATTAACAGTTGCAGAGAGAGTCACCCAGAAGAGGCAGTGCTATGCCTATACCTCCACTCCTCAGCCCAAGGGTGAGCCTACACTTCCTGTCCCCAATCTCCTGGACTCTGCATCTAACACCATGCGCAGCCAGCAAACACCCATGCCCCAGCCACTGGTGGTGGCTTACCTCCTCATCACAAGTCTTTGTGGACAGCAAGATGGCCAGCTGCTGGTCCTGAGAGAGTGCTGCTTTTTGGCTTTCTGAGCATGTGGGGGCAAAATCTCCACTTTTTAATGGGGGAGAGCAGGATGGAAGCTGGGAAGAGCCTGAACAGCATGTGTTTTGGACATCTGCTTAAAATGTGTAGGAAATTTCCTTTACTTCCTTTGTAAGACAATAGAAGCTACTCCTGGATTCAGATACAGCACCTAGGCCTTATTGCAAGGGGAGGCAAGTGCAGGCCAACTTCTGCAGTGCTTTAGGCTAGACCTCATTGCAAAAAATCTGATGAGTTTTAAGTTTTGATCAGAATTTGCAAATACGTGACAAAAAAAGCCTTCTACAGGATTAGTTTGATCTCACCCAACTTTCAACAGACCCCAGGCTGCTCTCCATTGGCCAAGAGACTCAATTACTTTTCCCCAAGTAATTTCATGAAAGCACAATACTGGCTCCAGTTCTGCTGAGCCAGCCAGATCCTGCAAGGCAGCTTCCTGGCTGTGAAGTGCAACAGCCCATGGCAACAGCTCCAAGAGAGCCTGGAGGATGCTGCCAGGGGGCACCCACAGGTGTTGGGGACAGACATCCCTGGGCAGGCAAGTCAAAGGTTACCTGCACTGAATATGCAGAGCAGAGTCTACCATTCAAGCAGCCTTGGATGACTGCAAGTTTTCAAGCTTTAAGAAAAAAATCACCAATTATTGTAAGACCCAGTGTCATTGCACTTGTAAAGAAATACAGAAGGATCTCCTAGAAACTGTTAACCTCCAGGTTTGCTCAGCAATTTAATCATTTTAAGAAAGTGGTTATAATTTCTCTACATCTACAAGGATGAATTAATCAAGCAGACAGTAGCTCTCAGCAGAGTAACATAAACACTTTTTTGCTTCAGTGCAAAAGTCCAGTTTTGATTCATGGAGTCACATCAAGCCACTGCAAAAGAGAAACCTGCCTCTTTGCTGTTGGTCATATTTGGAGCTTATCCAGTTCTTCACAGCCTGGCATGCAGAGTGGTTTTATTTCCTTCCTGTCCATCCTCCCTAGAGTTAGGTTCTGCTGTGAAAGACAGGGGTGTAATTTTACTTGAGGTTTTCTTAGGAAAGGACAGAAATGCCCATCACCACGGAGGAGCTAGAGAGCATGGGGCCCTCCTACACCCTGGCAAATGCAGCCCTGAAGGGTGTCTGCCAAACAGGACCATTGCTCAGAGACAAGCCAAACTTGTTTGGAAGTCCAGTGCCAGGACCACTGGGTGCAACCTGCAGGGTGCAACCTGCAGGGTGCAACCCACAACCAGTCCATTTTCATCGCTGAGCTAAAATTAGCTGGTATTGTCAGAAGTGGCAAGACCGATAAATAAATAAAAATTAAAATATATTTCCAGCAGTTTCAATTCCCACCTCACAGCCTTGGGAACTGGTTCCATAGGTTCATGCACCAACCTTGTGGATCTGACAGGATCCCCAGAGCAATGCAAAGGAGCCCTGAGCATCTCAGAAGTGGAGAGCCATTTGTCCTCACAGCACCCCTTGAAGCAAGGAAATTCCTCATCAAACCCAAATGGTGCAACCCACCACCCTGGCTGCTGGGACCAGCTCAGATGTGACCGGGGAACCTTCCTGACACTGTCCTCACCAGCAAAAACCAGGAGCTTGGAAAAGGGAGTGGAGCTTGGTAGGAACAGCTCTGTGTTAGAGCTAGCAGCACCTGTCAAATCTGTGCCATGGCAGCATGGCATCTGAAGGGTAAATGCTGGACTGGTTCCTCACCAGATGGAAGATGGAGCATTGCAATGACAATGCAAAGAATGTACAAAATTAAACTATGCCAGGCTCCAGGTGAAGTGATCTCTCCCCCCTGTCAAAGCTGTGGAGACTCACCTGAAAAAAATAAAGCCTGGTTTAAAACCAGAAGGATGCAAATGCAGGACTCAGGCATGCTTCCTCTCAAATCCTCTGCATTGCATAATGACCCAAACAAAATGAGCGTTCCAGCTGCTCTTGCAACATCCCCACTCCTAAGCTGGAAGAGATGGACACAGAGAATTCGGTCCCCTGTTTGAAAGCACTTTGTGATGTTCTGATGAAAGGAGGCCAGGGAAATCCAAACTCCTTTTATCCCTTCCTCACCAGCCCTTGAAAGTGGTTAGAGAGCAGCTGCTTAGTCAGGCTTGTTTGGACCTTCACAATGTCTTCAAGCTTTCCCAGAGCACTCATATTAAATTTTTTTTAAGGTTTTAAAAGCCCATCTGTACTCCTGGCCCTTTAAACCAAGTTCCAAGCCCAGATGGAAATTCTAAATCCCTGTAAAGAATGGGTAGACAGAGCTGCTGGTGGTACACCCTGCTCTAAAATGGCATGACCACATCTCAGACCAAGCATGTCCATATGGAGAGCCTCCTCCAGAGCCAGTTTTAGCTACAAGAAAGCGGAGAGAGGCTGTAATGATTCCCAGATAGTTTGATAACCAGGAGTCTCACCCCTAAAGGACCCTACCCTTTCCTATCTGATGTTTTCTGTTTCTGTTCTCTCATCATTCAAACCCTCTGAACAGCTAGAGAGCAAGGCTGTGGGCCCCAGTGCCTCATGCATGTAGTGGATGCTTACATCCATAACCCACACTTCCTAGTTCACTTTTTCACATGGAATTCCTTCTCTCCAAAATAGGTAAAGAAATTAATAACTAACTAAACAACTGGACTGAACCAAAGCCTGGCACTCCTGTGCCAGCTGTGGAATGATGCTTGTTTGGCTACAAGTCTCTATGAAACAACCTCAGCATCAGGATGAGTTTGGAGCAGAAGAGGCCTTGCTTCCAAATTCAACCACATCACTGCACATGTGGGTTCAAGAGTCTATGAAGTGCAAGTTGCTTTGAAAAGTAACTCATCTGCCTCCCCTGTAAAAAGATGGCCCTGGACTCCTTCAGAGATAAAGCAGAAGCCAGAGGGACCTTCCTGCGCACAGCCAACAAGATGTAAAAGGCTCTATCTACAGCCCATAATTTAATTTACAAAACTCTGCCTGAAGAGGCAGGAGGCAAATCACAGCCTCCAAAGGCAGAAGGAAGAACAAGCCTGAGGTTTTCACAAGAAGTGGGAACAGAGCATTTCTTCAGATTTGGAGAACAGCAGCTTTCTGGATAGGCAACAAGGCAAGCAGCAATGCCCCAGACTCAAAACACTAATAAAAAACACCTGAGGTTTGCTTCCTAACCAGGGAGAAAGTAGGTTGGTTTGTTTAATGAAAAGATTTGGGAAATCCTTTCCAGCTCAATGGCCACTGTAGCAGAGTGAACCCTTTGAGAGATCCCTACATCATGTCCTTTTTATACTGGATGGGGCAGCTCATTGCATGGCCAAAACAAGCGCTTTCCCCACAAAGCCAGGCTTATAGAAACCTTTAGCTCAAGCACTGCAAGCAGCGTATCTCCAAAGCGCTAGGGGAATGCGAGTCTGTACAGGTCGAAAGAAGCTTTAGAGGGAGAGAAAAAAAAAGCTCACAACTGAGTTTAATCTCTAATCCAGCAGGTTTCTGGAAAAGCAAACTTCACTACATGCTGCCATGCCATGCACACACTTCTGTGCAGAATTATGTGCCTGGTGAGGCTGAACCCATCCCGTGTGCTGGGCACAAGCTGGCAGCACCCTGGGATAACGCCGAGCATGCCGAGCCCACACACATGAAGACATACGAGGCACACTCATTCCTCGAATATCTGATAATTCCTGGGATCCTTCTAACTCTGTTTATTGCCTCCGGCAGCCTTTGTTTCTGATGTGAGAAGATAAACAATGGGAATTGTCTTAATCCTAAAGGCAAAGAATAAAAAGCACTGAGTGGGGGACGATCCTTTTATCATGATACATTTGCAACATCAAAAAAAGCTGACCCCCTTCCTTTGAAACGCACTGAAATGTATCTGCTTTTCCTCCCCTGTTGGCAGGAATGAGCCCTCCGCTCTTTGCTGCTGAGCCCCCCGCGCCCACCCTTGCTCTGCCAGCACGGACGGCTGCACACAGCCCTCCCTGACTAGTGCGGCGAATCACCAGTCCGCCTCGCCTCCCAAATTCTATTCCAGCTGCGTGCGGCGCCGGGGACGAGGGTAGTCCCACCTCTGCACATCCGTGCAGGGTAGCTTGCTGACCTCACTCATGAAATCCCCACTTTCCGCCGTGCCCATCCCAGGGCAGCCAAAGCTGCTCCTCTCCAGAGATCTGCCATCATCTCACAGAGCTTCCTCAGCAGGACTTTCTTCCTGCAGGAAAAACACTCCCACAGTTCCCAATATACCTTCACCAGAAGCGTGACAGCTTAAAAGACCACCTTGATAGCTGCTATGATCCACCCACCAGTTGCTAGAGACGTGTGGCATGCAAGTCGCTCCATCTGGCAAAGAAGGAGGGGAGAAGGACTAAGCACTAACGCATCCCAGGCAGCTGCCTTTTCCCACAGGCAGGACACTCAGAGAGTGCCGCTGACCTGGCACTTTCCCCAGGCATTGGGGAGCATCCTCCAAAATACACCTACATCCCACAGCCTCCAGCGAGTCAAAATGTAAAGGCAGGAGCTGTATCTGGATGAAGAGAGGATTCCTTGCACAGGGGATGTGTGCCCACCTGAGCACCTGTGTTGGGATACACGACACTCAGGATCTTTCATGCTGACAACCCCAAGAACTCCTTATCCTGTGTGGTATACTTGCCCCTGCCGAGAGAAATCCATGAAGGTGAGATGGAGGCGGCCCACGCTCCTAGCCGGAGAGCAGGTTTTCTGGGTGCGTGCACGGGAACTAATTAGCTCCCATCAACCGGCAACAAGGGCAGCAGGGGAAGCACCATCTCCCACCAAAGTAGATTTATTAGGAAGAACCGATGCCTTCGTTCAAAGTTAGGTGGGAAAGTGCTGTCATGCTCCATTCCCTCTGACCCGGGAAGGGGGAAAGGAGGGGTGTCCTCTTCAGAAAGTAGTCCCACCGCCCTGGCAAACACGTAGGAATTTTCCAGAACGATTTCTGCCCCTGTTTACCTTATACATTATTTCAGTGTTTGTTCAGCGGGTTCCCGATGTCATCGGGCTCCTCTGCGCCGTGCAACAGCCCCGCGACACCCGTCCTCCTACCGGGAACTGGGGGCCGAGGCGCGGGTAGCCCTGCTCGCTGCAGATCCCCGGGCCCAGCACGTTTGGCCGCCCCAGCTCTACCAAATCCTCCCCTGGACCGCTGGCCCTCGCGCGGCATCTCGCCAACATCCAAGGCCCCACTCCGATCCGATGCCCCGACCTCTACCCGTGATCCCGGTGTGATCGGGATTCATAACTTAAGGACAAAAAATGGGACAGGGGCTAGATAACCAGCCCCATTCCCAAAAGCCGCGATAACACACCGCCGCTGAGCGGCTGAGGAGAGTCGGCATCCCCTGCCGCCCACCTGCCTGCGGATGAGGGCTGCACCACCACCGCCACCGCGGCAAGGGTCAGCGGGGACAGGGGACCGACGCGATGGCGACGGGCGCCCTATGCTCCGCCGGGGACCGAGCAGCATCGCTGCAAGGGGTCGCACCCGCTGCTGCCCAATCCCGCGGCACCTGCTCCGCGCCCCCGGGGCTACCAACAAGTTGCGGCGTGTCCGTGTTCCCCCTCTCGCCCCGCGGCTACTCACAGCCAGTTGCTGGCGTTGGCCGAGAAGGTGGCGAGGATGATGAGCAGCAAGGAGCGCAGAGAATACTCCGGGCTCATCCTGGAGGGCAGGCGGGGTGGGACTGCGCGGAGCCGGCGGCGGCAGCGCCCCCGCCGCCCCACGCCCAGGGCAGCCCCCGCCGCAGGTGGGCGCGGGCAGGAGCGGCGGGCGCTGCCCGGCTGATG
>NW_024362605.1:149959-159538 GCF_014805655.1 Passer montanus
TGCTCCCGCGGCGGCCGCCGAGCCCGACTGTCAGCGCGGCCGGCCCGTCCCGGGATGGAGCGGCGGAGCCGGAGGCGGGCTGAGGGCGGAGGCAGCCCCGGGGGCCGCCCCGGCTCCGCCGCTCCCTGGGCGGGACTCGCTGCCGGGGACACCCCCGGGGCGGGCCGGGGGCGGGGAGGGCACCGGAGAGGGCATCGGGGGCTCCGGCGGCGGGGAGGGCGTTGTGAGTTTCTCCGGTGACGTGGAGGGCAGCGGGGAATCCGCCAGCGTCCCCCACCTTGCTGCTGCACCCACCAAGCGGCACCTCTGGGTGGGTTCTCTGTGTGCGGGGAGAGACGGGGGAACCTCGCAGAGGGGAGGGGCGGGGATTTCCGCATTTTATGTTTTTGGGGTAATTTCCTGGTGGCTGTGAAGAAGCAGAGCCCTGAGATGTCCTGGCACTGCCTGGAGTGCATCGCCCAGGCTGTCTTCTTCAACAAGCACCCCTTTGACTTGGAGTGATTTCTGAGATTCCAGTTTCTGAGGATTCACTGTAAATGCCAAAGTGCATTTGAAAATTTGCAACTAAGGAGAGGGGTCTGGGCAGGATCTATCTGGGGTATCTCTCTGGGGATTCTGTCAGGAGAACAGCATTTGGATGGGACAGGGATGAGTTTGCAAACCCTCTTGGCATCTCAGTAAGGGCTGCCCCATGGAGAGCTGCCAGACACAGCGGCTGGTGGCAGGCTCTAGAATGTGCAGATAGAGGGTGATGCTGTAACAAATATCAAGGCTTAAATTCAACTCTGGAAAAATCAACTCTTAGGAAATCCCAAGAGCTCCTAACAGCATGGCTTAACCATGCCGAGGCCAAGAAATGTGGTGGAGATCCCTATCTCTCCTTCATCCACCATGCTTCTGTCTATCCAAATGGGCACAAATGACTTAAAGCCAGGAGCAATATGAGCTGGCTGCTTGGTGTGAAATCCAAGATCCCAGGCAGCCACAACTGTGCACCAAATCTCCTCTTGACAATATTGTTAGTTAGGTCCATTACTAAAACCTCTTGCTACCATCTCTAAAATCTTGCCAAGCTGGTTTGGAGCTATTCGAGATTCCCTTTGTCTTTTCAACTCCTGTAGCTACACTTATTCAAAGCACAGCAACTTGTGCTAGGCTGCACATATGCCTGTCTAACTTTACTACACCTACTTTAAAATCTCAGCATTAGTTCCCTGTCAAAGTGAGGATTTAATTTCAAAGTGCTTTGACTTATATTCCAGCTCCTGACAGGCAGCAGCCCACTCTCACCTAGTCATTCATCTGGCTTTCACATCCTTGCTGATTATCCTGGGTGAAAGCGGGATGCTGGCTGCTTTGCTGCTGAATTGGAGGTTGTTGCTGTGAGCCCCGTCTGGGTAATTCAGTGCAACTGGAGCTGATTAATCTGGCTCATCATTTGAGACAAAGCTGATGCCTTCTGGCTTCTAATTGCTCAGGGTGTTGAGTGAACTTGTCACGTAGGCAAGAACGAATTGAGAGGCTAAGGGGAATGAGAGGTTAGAGGGCTGTGGCTGGCTGGCCAGAGCCACGTGGGTCTATGGGAATGTCATACTTTTGGGCCTCTCATATGTTATTGCCCTCCAAAGAGAAACATCAGACAGAAGCCAGAAGGGTGGGTATGGACCCTGGTGTCCCGTCTGGCATGGACATCTGCAGCCCACGGAGCACTCTTGGCAGAAATGCTCCTGGTGCCAGGGCTGGTGGTGCTGTGGTCAGGCTCAGGGTACCCTGCCACTCTTTTTGGGGTAGCTGTGGTGGTAGGATGGTGCAGTGGGTGCTTGACATTGACCTGGAACACTTCTTGAGACTTCTCTTGGCCTGGATGAGGAGTGGTAGATCATGACCACCTAGTTCTGCAGCAGCTTCAAGTCCTGTTTCCATTGTAGCTGACGCAACAGAGGGGACTGTCCTTAACCAGCAGGAGAACATGAAAGCCAGGCTATTGCAGCAGTCACAGTGTGCATTGGGGATAGAGTGTCATATCCACAGGATGCATTGGGGATAGAGTGTTCATGGACTGATGAGTAGTACCCCCATGCCAGAGGGGAGGCAGATGCAAACACCTCTGGAGTAAGTCACTCCGATATGAAGTGCAGTGTGAGCTGCCTGTGGAGATGATAACTGTGCACCAGGGCAGGAGGGGTGTTTATTTTAGTCTCTGGGGTGGAGGAGGTGATGAGTGGGAACAGAGGACAGAATATGGAAATGGGCACTCACTTTAAGGGTGTGGGTTCCTTGGTCTTTTCAAAGATGTCCATGAAACACTGTTCAGTCATTACCTACAGCTTTCTAGAAGCTGGGTTTCTTTTGGCCTCTGATTCAGAAGGTGCTAAGGTGCTTTAAAAACCTAAAGCCCAGCTGATTTGGAAGAGAGGAAGGCCCAGATCCAGGGGAATGTTTAAGGGACACAGCAGGTATCCTGGCCTGTGCATTGCTGCAGAGCCTCTTGGCCAACAGGGCCCCTCCTTTGTACTCCTCTCAGGACAACAGCTGGTGATGAAGGCCCCTTGTCACTGCCAGTGTGGATTGGAGTTCAATGCCTGCTGACCACCCCAGGTTGCAAGGCATTGCTCTATGTTACTGACTGTGTGTTGCTTTAATGAACATCAAACTCCCATTAGATAAGGAGACTCCCTTTGATGTGTAAATATTTCAGTGGACGGCAAGAGGAATGAAATGCGCCCTAGGAGTGTTTGATAGGCTTGCCCAGGTGTGTATTTATTCAAAGAGAAATTACCATCACCATATCAGAGGCAAGGCAAAGGGCAGGCAGTGGTAACAGGAAGGAGTTTTCAGCTCAGAGACCAATGTGAAAGCAACAAAGCATGCAAAAGTCCATGGAAAACTATAGCCAGACTGTGGATATAAGGGATGTAAATACAAACTACACTGAAGAGTAAGTGCAGGCAGGTAGCACCTTTCCTCAGTTTCTGGATCTGACTGGTGCTATCAGTCATGGAGGTTGTGAGAGGTATTTTGCAGGTTCTTTTCAGGTTTCTGATGCCCCATGGGCTTACCAAATGTGATTGAAAGTAGGGTAGTCTACAATTTAGAGGATAGTCTCTATCATGTGATGGGGAGAAGAGGTGCAAGAAAAAGGAAAGGAGAACTCATGGATGAATCTGAGGCTGTGGGTGTTGGCTCTGAATAGAAATAAATTCTGTTTTGGATTTAATGGAACATAACTATGAGACACTTTAGCAACAGTACATGTATTCATCCTGTCCTGGAGATAGGAGAGGCTGTTCTGGAAGCCTCCATGCTAGGAAATACAGGACAGTTGTACTCCTTTACAGAAACGTGTTTTTTCTGATGAAATTAATTTCAAACTACCCAAACATTTCCAAGTGGCACTGATAGCTGGTCAGAGTAGGGACTGTATAGGACTGCAGTTCACAATCAGAAGCAGCTTTGCAAACATGAAAGTTGCTCTGACAAAAGAGCTGTGTCCAGTCCATTACAGTCAGGGACTGAGGAGTTGCTGTAACCCATGCTCACCTGGGCAGCTCAACACATCACAATGGCCACTGGAACATCAAGACCAGCCTTTTTTTAGATGCAGCAGGATGCCTTTAGCCCCTTATCTATTCCAGAGCCTGCTTGGAATGTGCATTTATTTGTAGGAGTCTTCAGAAGCTGGTGTTCATTTAAAATAAATCTTCAGTGGCATCACCTAAAATCTGGCACTGAGGCTGGTAAGATTCACTCCTCCAGTTTTATTGTCAAATAGGGCACTGAAAAAAAATACAGAGTGGCTTGGGATTTAGGGACTTTTCTTTTGGATGTTGTCTCTGAACACACCATCAAAATTTCTCTGGGAAAAATGAGTGGTTATGGTGATTTTGTGGGTGCTGTCCATGAGGGAGGTTAAGAGCATCCCCAAATATTGTGAATGCCTTCAGACCATACAATTGCAGGAAGAGCCAACTTTTCCATTGCTCAGATAGATCC
Source organism: Passer montanus (assembly GCF_014805655.1). NCBI lineage: Eukaryota > Metazoa > Chordata > Aves > Passeriformes > Passeridae > Passer > Passer montanus. The sequence goes on from NW_024362605.1 coordinate 153,953, forward strand.
TTTTTCACAAGTCTGTGAATGAATTGTCCCCTGGGTTTTACTATTTTCAGAGATTGTTATCACAGTTCCAGATTCTGGCATTTAAAATATATCCCAACCAATTTTCCCACTCACTTGGGTGTCATCCACACCAAGCAGTGTGTAGCACTGCTGAAACAAACCTTGATTCAGGTGCAAGACAAGTTGCCATACCTGGCAGTGCACATGCAGACAGCTGACACTGGAGTGACAGCTCACCACTGCAACATTTGCCCTACTCATTTTGCCCAGGAAGAAAATGAGATTTCAGGCTGGTTGGATACATAACACCCTGATTCACTCCTTTCCAAGTGCACATTATACCTCCAGGCATTTAAGAGAACTGAGACTTCATCCCCCACTGTGGGAGCTGGGAGAGCCATGCTCAGCTGAGCAGGATGGAAGGGGGGATGGAGGCCACCAGGACTGCAAAGGGTCTTCCAGGCTGGGGACGGTCAGGAGAGGACAGGGCAGGGGTGAACACCTTGGACTGTTCATGACTTGTAGTGGAGTTATCTTCAGCTTATCTTCACGTTCAGAAAATGTGGCAGATGATTAAATCCCAGATTGTTTTGGGTTGGAAAGGACATTAAAGATCACCTCATTCCACCCTGTGTCATGGGCAGAGACACCTTCCACTAGACCACGTTGCTCCAAGCCCCATCCTGCCTGGCCTTGAACACTTCCAGGGATGGGGCAGCCACAACTTCTCTGGATAAGCAGCTCTAGGCTTCACCACTCTCTTAGTAAAGAATTTCTTCCTAATATCTAAACTAATCTCTTCTGCTTTAGTTTAAAACTGTTCCCCCTTGTCATGTCACTATCTGCTTGTATTAAAAGGTTATTCTTCCTCTTTTTTTATAAGCCCCTGTGAGTACTGGAAGGCTGCAATGATATTTCCGCAGAGTGATGAGACCTACAGCCACCCCAGGTGATGTTACCATTGCCAAGGTGCTCAGCCTAATGAGGTCCATGTCTCTGTTCCTGTGTGTGACCAAGGAGGTCATGGGGCTGTGTCTTGCTCCATCTCTCTCCTTGCACCACTCAACCTGTTGGTGCTCTTGCTGGTGTGGTTCTGGCCCAGCCAACATGTACCTTGCAGACAGTGGCTAGGCAAAGAGCAAGGGATATCTTGTCCCAAGCCATACGAGAAGTAAGGCTAGTTTCTTTTAGGCTTTGCTATATGTTCCCTGACAACTCCATACCATTTCACCCTCAGTGTCACAATTCCCTTGCCTGCTTTGTTTTGTAATACAGATATGGCCTTTTGGGGATACAAACCAGAGGTGTGAAGGAGCAGAAGAAAATCAACGAAAAGACAGGTGCTGATTTGGATTATTTGGTCTACTGGTAGTGTATAAAATACTGATGAAGAAAATCTTGTAAATCTCTGGAAGCAAGAAAAACTATGCCTGGAAAGAAATTCCAAGCTTTGTCCTGTGACAAGGGCTGACAGAGACAAATGAGCTTATCTGGGCCAGTGGGGAAGTCCAGGACCAAATTCTTCTGCTGCTTCTCATCCAAGGTTTCTGCTTGTCCATGTGTAAATTCCTCCTCTTTCATTTGGCAAAGAGGATGAAGAGTTGCATTGGCCAAGCCATTTGAAAGCCATGTGAAATACCAATAAGGACAGAGTTTTTCCTGCCTTTGGCTATCAGATAAATGACAAGACACTGTCGTTCCAGCAGAGCATGACTATGTCTGGAGGACATTAAGCTGCATTACCCTGCCCTCACTGGTGAATGTTTTAAATGGGAACAGCATTCACACTCCACACCCATCTTAAAGAGGTCCTCGTGTTTCTGTTGAACCGTCTCTTCCATTGCCTCAGTTTTCATCCACCAAGTGGAGGAAACAGGAGGCTGAGATATGAGCAGCATCTTTGGGAGGTCTGTTCTTTTTGTGAAGGTGCATGTGGAACAAAGTGCTGGCTGTACAAGTTTTTCATGCTGGTGCCAGATAGGTGGTGCAGGTGTGTGGATAGGGAATTCTCTGCTGACTGGGAGAAAGAAACAGAGCTGGACTTTGGGAGATACCCAAGGGACAGGTTGCTGCATTCATACCAAGTTTGAGCCTGCTGCTCTGCTGAAATGCAATTGGTAATTGAGCCTGATTCCTGAACCAAGTCCTTGTTTCTCCTGAAACAATCAAGAATGAAGCTCCTGCAGAAGTGTTCGGCTGTCTGGGGCTCATCTATTTAATTTTCTCTTGTAGCAGGAAATCTCTTATTTTAAGTAAAGTTCATTTCAGAAATGACTAATTAAACTACAGAACAGGAAATGTGAGAGACAGTAAAATCCCCTCAGCTGTCCAGTGCATTTCTTCGTATATATGGTGGCAAAATGATGAAAACAAAACCTTTTGGAGACAAAGGCGATTGAGAGACCTGGTGAGGCAGCGTTGAAAAATCTATTGTTTGTTATAATAAAGTGAAACCACTGTGTTTATCTTGTGTCTTGGAGTATTTGGCACAATTATTCTTAGGAAGGGAGGGAAGCCATATAGAAATAAGAATAGCCCAGATTTTTTTCTAAAATATTTGTACAAATCAGGTTATTCAACTATAGAAAATGACATTTTTGGGGCTGTTGCTTCTGAAATTTTCCTGCAAAACTAGAAGGACTGTAAATGTTTGGCTTTAATAGCTACATACAATGCAAACCTAATCAGTGAAGCTTGAAATGTCCATGGCAGGGAAGAAAGGCAGAGTTTTATGGCTCTATGGAAGTGTGCAGAAGACCAGACATAAAAAGCTGCCTAACACCCATGTAGGAAGGCAGCCGCTGCTCTCCCATCTGACAAAAGTCACTCTGTGATCAGAGACAACTGGACAAATTTTCCACACCAACATGATCTGCTTGTTTGCCGGAGTTGGTTGTGAAGGCTGGGAGGAGGTGTAGCACAGATTCCCCTTGCAACCAGGCTCCCCCAGGGTGTTCAGGCAGCCTCATTACCCCAGCTGCCACCCAGGTTGCGTGGCTGTGGGGCAAGGACCTGGCAGAAACCATCCCAGCAATTTGGGGAGGAATTATGGTTGTGCTGTCTAATTTTCAGTTTTTGCCTCCAGCAGAGGCTAAAAATGTTCCACATTGCTTAGAGGTGTCAGGTTCTGTAGCTGTATTCTGGGAACAGCCCTCAGAACCTCTCAGTTACACATTACCCTGAATATCTCAGCAAATTACTCGTAGCTAATTGAAATAAAGGAAACACAGTGGCTTGGTTTACCTGGCAGACTGTATATAGCAACGCAACCACTGCATTTTGCATTGGTCATAAAAACATGATTTATTATCCCACCTGTCAAACATTGACATTTTTTTCCCCTCAGTCTGTGCTTCCTTCTCATGTCAATATAGCAGTGTTCATCCCAACTAATGTCAATAGTTTCTTATTCACATTTCAGCTCTAGAGGTGCAGAGCCTCCAAATAATCTGAGACATTCCCTAGAATCCCAATACCTCTGGTCAGTGGTTTTCAACCTGCTTCGGTTTGCTGAGTCTGAAAAATTTTCCTGTGGCAATGCGGACCCTTCTAAAGCAACTTAACAGTACTGATAACAGACTCCAGGTTGATAAGTTACTTTCTGTGGACTCCGCATAAGTAGGAATTTGTGGATCAGAAGTTCAAAAGTGCAGATGCAAGAGATACATGGGAGACAGGTAATCAGTCAGATGTGTGTCATTTTGCATGTTGAATTTAGAGGGGTTCTTAAGTTCCTAAGGCAGGTGTGCACCGAAAAATGCTAAACAGAAATCACCAGGAATGGGACTGTTAAAGCAAATTATGGTTGTGGGTAGTTGTATATGTTTGACTTATGATGATGCATATATATCTCAATAGATCTCTGTCTCCATATCTCAGTGTATGTATGTATGTATCTATGTATCTATCTATCTATCTATCTATCTATCTATCTATGATCTGTGAATCCAGCTTGAACTTCAGGAAAATGTTTCATAGGAAATCAGTCCTGCACTGGCAATGATGAATCCATCACCTGTCCCCTGCTAATGGGAATCCTGGAGACAACATGGTTGCTGCAGCACAGGGAGCTTGTCCAGCTGAGTTCTGCAGCGTGAGGATTTCTCCAGAGCAGAATTAAAAGAATAAATACCAGAGAACCAGGGAAACAAAATGCAGAGGGGCTCAGATGCAGGAAATTTTGGGAGGAGATGGGATCAGAAGGCACATGTTCACAGTCTCAGGTTAGTGAGAAGGAATGAAACTGCTGGAGGAAAAAGCAGGGAAGCTCCACATGTTTGGGGGATAAGCCATGAGCAGGTGGAAGTGGAGGGGAGATTAAAAGTGACAGATTATGTTGTCCATGTACCTGTGTTTCTTGCACTCAGTGACTAGCTGATGGATGGTGATGGATGGTGGAGCAACATCGTGTCTCCTTGATGAGGGGAGCTCCACCTCCGGAGTAACTCCTTGGGGGCTTCTGGGCAAATGCCACTTGAAGGGTGGCGGTTGAGGAGGAACTAGACACTCCTTAGGCCTGCTAAACCCAATGTCCTCTCCCATCCAAGGGGTAGTATTTGGAATTTGTGCCCTGGACACAGGATGAGCATTGTGGGTTTCCAAGATGGCAAAATGTCCAAGCCACAGAGTGGAACACTGAATGCTGAAATGCAGGAGCTGTTCCAGGATGGTATTGGCAAGTCAGAACATGCTAGCAGAGATGCTCTGGAGTCACAGCTGATGAGGAAGAGATGTCAGGAGCACAAAGGCATGGCACGGAGGTCTAGCAGTGGAGATGGAGGATGTGAGCTTCTCATCACCCTTAGACATCTGGGTAAGCAGTGCCTTGGAGGGATGTTATGGGCACAGGATTTCCCTAACATGGGTATTTTCTGAGGCAGATGTTCAGAAAAAGGGAAATGTGCTATGTCCTGATCCTCTGGGCAGTAAACAACTTAGTAACTGAAGCTGAGAGGTGACCGTGTTTCTTCTCCCAAGGTTTCTTCAGTGTCCTTTAACTTTGGACTCCAGTGGGTTCCTACCCCAAATGGGTTGCTATTCCTTTTCCTGGAGAAGGAGAAGTAGCAGAACACATAGGGGAAGGAAGGCCTTGGGGATACTGAGTTCTCAGATGGGAATGCCATGCTAAGATGTGCAACATGCCACCGTTGTCTCTGAAACACCTGATAGCCTGGAGGATATTGTTGGCCTGCTGGATCCTTTAGTGATCCTCAGATGTGTCCTTTGCTGTGATTTGAGGATGCATCATCCTGCAAAAGACAGCTCCCCAGCACACTGTGGGAGCTCATGCAGGGCAGCCCCCCACAAAGGGTTTGACACATCTTCCAAAAGTGTAATTACTTGAAAAATGGATGTGAACTGTAAGATAATCATCCAGGCTCTCTTCTTAACCCATGGTGAAATGCGGTGAAATGCTGGCCCCTTCATCTGTTCCCCATGCATTCATTATTTTTGCAGAGGCTGTCGCAAGACTTGGCAAAGCTGTAGAGAAGACTATGCCAAAGTTCCAAAGACTGGATTTTTTTTTTTTTTTTTTTTTTTTTTTTTTTTTTTTTTTTTTTTGGGGGGGGGGAGGGGGACCCCCCC